>NC_041384.1:592150730-592270059 GCF_002162155.2 Triticum dicoccoides | reverse complement strand
GGCGGGGGTGGAGTCCGGCGGGGGTGGGGGCGCGGGGGCGGCAGGGTGGAGTCCAGCGGGGGTTGGGGCGGCGACGTCGTGGGTCAGGGCGGCGGCGTCGTGGGTCTGGCGAGGGAGAGAGGGACGAATGGGATCTGGCGAGGGATAGTGAGGACTTAGCTATAGGGGGGAAGCTTACTAATGGCGCACCACCCATCGGTGTGCCATTAGAAATCATTTTTTAGATAGCAATGGCGCACCCACCGCCGGTGCACCATTAGAAATCTTTTTTAGATAGCAATGGCGCACCACCAGGCCGGTGCGCCATTAGTATATTTTTTTATTTTTTAATAAATGAATAAGAATATGAAATAGTAATCCATGCATTTAAATAATTATTGTGTATTTGTATTCTGATAAATATTTGTTAGTTATTATGCCTGATTTATAGAATGATTGAAACTAGTTTAGTGGGTAAACCAAGTTAAGATTTATTTGTGGTGATGTTATAAATAATTTTTGTTATGAATGTTAGTAATTGTTTAAAGGTTTGTTCTTGCATACATAATTTGACCAGAGCGGGGGAGGGTGCGGGGGGTGCTCTTCGGCGGTGGTACGTGGAGCGGGGAAGGGTGCGCGGGGTGCTCGTCGGCGGCGATGGAGCGGGGGAGGGTGCGGTGGGTCGTCGGTGGCGGTGGAGCTAGAGGGGGAGGGTGCGGGTGGAATTGAGATCGAGATGGAGGGGGATCGAGATCGAGTGTCCTCATGAATTCAAAAAGTGCCCATGAAATTTAAAAATATTCATGATATCAAAAAGTATCTGTCTTGGTGATATCAAAAAATATCAAAAAGTGCCAATGAAATTTCGCGGTGACGTTTGCGCCCGCGGTCTTGGATTTGGCTTCGGGTAAAACCATGGTGGTGAAATACCGGTCTTCTTTTAGGACACTCTTGGCCCATCTGACATGGAACATCGGGACCGTCTCTCCAGCGTAGCTCAGCTCCTAGATCTCCTCGATCCTTCCGTAGTATCTGTCATTGTCGTTACCGGTGTAGGATTCCATCGCACGCCTCATAGGTCATTAGGTTGTGCTCGGTGAGGAGGAGGAGGCAGCCGACAATCTTGGATAAGGAGGTGGTGGGAATATATATATACTAATGGCGCACCGTGGCAGAGTGCACCATTACTAGTTTAAACTAGTAATGGCACACTTTGCAACGGTGCGCCATTAGTAGTTTTGCGAAAAATAGCATAAAAAAATACAATAGTGGCGCACTCTATGGCTGGTGCACCATTACTAGTTAGAACTACTAATGGCGCACTTTGCCCGGATGCGCCATTAGTATGTTTGGAAAAATGAAAAAAAGTTGTTACTTGTGGCGCACCTTGTGCCTGGTGCGCCATTAGTGTCTTCCACACTAATGGCGCATCACCACATGGTGCGCCATTAGTATATAGTAGTGGCGCACCACTTCTCTGGTGCGCCATTAGTGTCAATTTAATCTATAGCCCTTTTCCTAGTAGTGTAATACTCATATTCATCAAGATCAATCAAGCAGGATGTAGGGTATTACCTCCATAGAGAGGGCCTGAACCTGGTTAAACATTGTGTCCCTGTCTCCTGTTACCATCGATCCTAGACGCACAGTTCGGGACCCCTACCCGAGATTCGCCAGTTTTGACACCGACATTGGTGCTTTCATTGAGAGTTCCATTGTGCCCTCGTCAAAAGGCTCGATGGCCCCTTCAATCGTCGACAATGACGTTGTCCATAGAGGATCCTTCCTCCCCGGATAGATCTTTGCATTTGGCGGCTTTGTATTGCGGGCCAAGTCGCTTGGCCATCTAGAGCAGTTCGACAGCTACGCCCCTGGCCATCAGGTCGGACTCGGAAGCTTGAACTACATCGCGGATATCCGTGGAGACTTGACCTTCAAGGGATTTGAGCCTGCGGCGATCACTCCTCATCATCCCGATGAACGTGCCTTAAATATGTCATCGGATCACACCCATCAGATGGTTCCTATGGCTGCAACGACCTTAGAGCCAAAGCAGACCGAGCCATCCGAGGCCTCAGAGTCCGCGGAGTTGGAGCCGCACATGGACTCGACGCCCTACAGCAGTCGCTTTAACGGAACTTCGGACTCATCTCTGGCTATAAGTTCCGGACTGTGTACGCCACGGACACCGAGCTAGATCGGTTTTCGATCTTCGAGTTTAGCTCCGCTGACGTCTTCCAGCACTCGCCTTTGGGCGACATGCTAAAATCTTTTAGAAATTTGTCCTTGGAGAAGGACTCACAGCCGAACTATGTATGATTTGAGCTAGAAATAGACGATGAGGAATTTTTCTTCCCACACGCCACCCACCTCATAGCCACCATCGATGATTTAACCGACATGCTTGACTATGGCTCTGAAGACATCGACGGTATGGACGACGATGCGGACAAGGAGTAGGGCCAAGACCCTCCATTCACTGGACGTTGGATGGCTACCTCTTCATACGACGTGTACCTGGTTGATACACCTAAAGGATCTGGCGACGACAAAGAAGAGCCAGATGTGAATAAAGCCTCCAAGACACAGTCCAAGCGCCGGCGGCCCAAACGCCGCCCCAAGCCCCGCCGCTCAAAGGACGACAATACTGGCACTAGAGAAAATGGTACCCCGGGCGACGCCGAAAACAACGAAGACCCTGTCGGGACTACATCCGAATAGGTAGACGATAGCAGCCAAGACAACCCTAACGAACAGGCCATAGAAGATGACTCGGAGGATGATAGTTACCGTCGACCCTCCGAGGAGGAAGCAAGCCTTGGCAATAAAGACTTCGTCATGCCCGAGGATCCTCCCGAGCAGGAGCGCTTCAAGCTTAAGCACATAGCCACCGCAAGGAGGCTGAAAAAAAACAACAACAACTTCAAGCCGAACAGGACCTGCTCGTCGACAGATGGACCGATGTCCTGACAGCCGAGGAATACGACCTCAACCACCCAGCCAAGCGCTACCCGAAACGCAGACTGCTACCTCAATTCGATGAGGAGGCACCGGAGCACATACCTCCCTCGCGTAATGCAGACCAACCACCACGTGGTCGGGACAGGGCGGCCGAACGGCCACCCCGCGGTCGGGATAAAGCAGCAACTCAGGCCGAACAGCAGACCACCCCATAACCCCGCCATAATAAAGACGGAAAAGTCCAAAGTCACATGTACGACCTCCAACAGACACTGGACAGTAGAGCAGGACACAAAATATCGATATATGGATCGCGAGGACGTGCTTCGAGACACGACGACGGCCACCTCTTCGGACGTGACAAACCAAACCACGCTCGGGACGAATACCGCAGACGGACTCCCTCGAAGGTGCGCCATGATGTGGCCCGATACAGAGGCGCCGCACACCGGCTCTGCTTCACAGATGAAGTATTGGATCATGAATTCCCCGAGGGATTGAAGCCCGTCAATATCGAATCATACGATGGGACAACCGATCCCGTAGTATGGATTGAGGATTTCATCCTCCACATCCACATGGCCTGAGAAAATGACCTCCACGCCATCAAATACCTCCCATTAAAGCTCAAAGGACCAGCTCGGCACTGGTTAAATAGCCTGCCTGAGAACTCGATCGGCAGCTTGGATGACTTGGAAGAGGCTTTCCTCGACAACTTGTAAGGAACTTATGTCCGGCCACCATACGCCGATGACATAAGCCACATAGTCCAACAACCTGGAGAATCCGCCAGAAAATTCTGGACTAGGTTCCTAACCAAGAAGAACCAGATCGGTGACTGTCCGGATGCCGAGGCCCTTGCAGCCTTCAAGCACAGCATCCGTGACAAATGGCTAGCATGCCACCTCGAACAAGAAAAACCGAAGTCAATGGCAGCCCTTACGGCACTCATGACCCGCTTTTGCGCAGGCGAGGACAGCTGGCTGGCTCATAGCAAAAACACAGTGAGCGAGGTAGGCCCCACCGAGGCAAGAACAACACCGGCAAGCTCCGGCACAATAGACACAACACCAAGGACACTGCAGTCAATGCCGGATTCAGTGGCTCCAAGTCTGGCCAACGGAAGAAGCCCTACAAACGAAACAATGAAGGACCTTCCAGCCTGGACCGCATACTCGACCGTCCGTGCCAAATTCACGGCACCCCGGATAAGCAAGCCAATCATACCAACAGGGATTGTTGGGTCTTCAAGCAGGCTGGCAAGTTAAATGCCGAAAACAAAGAAAAGGGATCACAAAGTGAGGACGATGATGAAGAGCCCCGACAGCCGAACGCCGGGGGACAGAAGAAATCCCTCCCCCCCCAAGTCAAAACGGTGAATATGATATATGCCACACACATCCCTAGAAAGGAGCGCAAACAAGCACTAAGGGACGTCTACGCGGTAGAGCCAGTCGCCCCCAAGTTCAATCCATGGTCGTCATTTCCGATCACCTTCGATTGACGAGATCATCCGACTAGTATCCGCCATGGCGGTTAGGTCGCACTGGTCCTTGACCCAATCATCGACGGATTCCACCTCACACGAGTCCTGATGGATGGTGGAAGCAGCCTCAATTTGTTGTACCAGGATACAGTACGGAAGATGGGCATTAATCCCTCACGAATCAAACCAACAAAGACTACTTTTAAAGGAGTCATACCAGGTGTAGAGGCCCACTGTACGGGCTCAATAACGCTGGAGGTGGCCTTCGGTTCTCCGGACAACTTCGAAAGCGAAGAGTTAACCTTCGATATCGTCCCCTTCCGCGGCGGCTACCACGCACTGCTCGGATGAACCGCGTTTGCTAGATTTAACGCAGTGCCACACTATGATTATCTCAAGCTCAAGATGCCCGGTCCACGCGGCATCATAACAGTCAATGACAATACGGAATGCTTCCTCTGAACAGATTAGCAAACCGCCACCCTGGCAGCAGAAGTACAGAGCGGCCTTCTCAAGCAGCATTGTAATCCAGCTGTCGAGCCCCTGGACACCATCAAGAGGGTCTGGACTACACTACAACAGGACATCATGGCTCGTCAAGAGCTCGACTAGGAATTTGGCCTCCATCCCAATCCCAGTGAGGTAGTAGCATTCGTACCACGCGTACACAATTACGCACTCACAATTCCATGGACATCGACGGAGGCACAATATAACCCGGGGGCTGCAATTCGGCAAAACCGATCCCGGACACACATACTTTTACTTATTTTTCTCATTACAGGCACCTTTTTCATAGGCCTTATATCAAGTCCTCTAGAAGGACTGGAACGCAACGGAGGCAAGAAACACAGGTGTCGGTGTCAAAACCGACGGATCTCGGGTAGGGGGTCCCGAACTATGCATCTAGGCCGGATGGTAACAGGAGGCAGGGGACACGATGTTTTACCCAGGTTCAGGCCCTCTTGATGGAGGTAAAACGCTACGTCCTGCTTGGTTGATATTGATGATATGGGTAGTACAAGAGTAGATCTACCATGAGATCGGAGAGGCTAAACCCTAGAAGCTAGCCTATGGTATGATTGTATGTTGTGGTTGTTGTCCTACAGACTAAAACCCTTCGGTTTATATAGACACCAGAGAGGGTTAGGGTTACACAAGGTCGGTTACAAAGAAGGAGATATCCATATCCGTATTGCCTAGCTTGCCTTCCACGCTAAGTAGAGTCCCATCCGGACACGAGACGAAGTCTTCAATCTTGTATCTTCATAGTCCAACAGTCCGGCCAAAGGATATAGTCCGGCTGTCCAGAGACCCCCTAATCCAGGACTCCCTCGGTAGCCCCTGAACCAGGCTTCAATGACGATGAGTCCAGCGCGTAGTATTGTCTTCGACATTGCAAGGCGGGTTCCTTCTCCGAATACATCATAGAAGAATTTGAATACGAGGATAGTGTCCGACCCTACAAAATAAGTTCCACATACCTCCGTAGAGAGAATAATATTTTCGCAAATCCAATTTGCTGACTTGTTTTGGCAGCATGACGTTATGTCATGGCCTGGTGATTATTCGAACCATTTTTCTTCAACCAGCTCCACACATAACGCGAGGCGATTTCTTGACACGTCTTGTCAAAGCAGAGATCGCGTTCCCCCAATTACGGGATTCTCATTAATATGGTCATGGGTAACCCAACCGTGTCTAGGACTCCTAGATTATAGGCAAGTCCCAAACGGCTACAGAGAGGACGCTTGATATTCACCCTCTTTATAAAGGGACATGGTTTTCACTTTTTCCCTCTTGTGCTCAATCGAACCCTTCCCCCGCCTCGAGTTCCAACACCCAAAGCCCAGGTTAGGTGCTCCGGATCTTCAATCATGTCCGGATCCAGCCTTCAAGGCCGATGGATGCCCTCCTCCGTGACGGAAGAGGACATCAAGAAGTTGAGGGAGGCCAGATACCTGACCGCCGAGGTTTCGCATCGGCTACCTACTCGAGGGCAGGTCGTCCCTACTCCCGAACCCAACGAGAACGTCGTGTTCGCTCCCACTTCCTCCGAGGCCTAGGCCTCACTCTGGATCCCTTCGTCAGGGGTTTGATGTTCTATTACGGGCTAGATTTCCACGATCTAGCTACGGACTCCTTTCTTCACATCTCGACATTTATTGTCGTGTGTGTGGCCTTCCTCCGCATTACCCCTCACTTTGGCCTGTGGCTCCAGACCTTTGAAGCAAAGCCGAAGATGATCGAGGGGCAACATGCAGCGTTCGGAGGTGCATCAATAGGCAAGATGGCAGGAGCTCCATGGCCGAAAGGTTCCTTTCCAGAGGTGTCCGAATTATGGCAACGGGAGTGGTTTTATGTCACGGCTCCGAGAAGTGCCATGTGGGCGGCTGCCCCCGCTTTCCGCTCGGGCGCCCACCACAACTAATGTCATGGATTAGCAGAGGTCTGAGCTGGGGCCCAGCCAAGGACATGCCTACACTGCAAAGCCGCATTCGAGATCTCTTCGAGGGAGATTTTAATTTGGTCGTGGTAATACAAGTTATGCTGGTTCGTCAAGTCCAGCCTGGCAAACGCCGGCCCCTTCGCTTGTGGGAGTTCAACCCAAAAGGACCACGTGCCATTCAAAGTTTCCTCGGCCTGACGCACGAGGAGATGTACAAGTCATTCTTCGGACCTCAAATAGAGTGTCCAGATACTATCGAGGACGTGGGCCTGAGCAGTAACCGCGCCGCCGAACAAGTAAGAAATCCTCTAGCCGAACACACTGTCTTTTATTCATCATGAAGTTATTTCTGAGAGTTCACTCTTTGTCCAGGACTGGCTAACGAAGGCGAAGATGATTCGGTGTTTGGCCCCCCTCCCTAAGGGTTTGGAAAATCTGGTATTGGAAAAGATTCTCGAGCTCGCACCTTGCTTGGAGCCCTCGAAGGAAGATACAGGGGGGGGGGGGTAATACGGGCGGATGCCGGCCCCCATCACTGCCAGTTCCAACCAAGGGAATGAGCGTCTCCATTAAGGAGGATAACCGGGGGACGAAAAGGACTGCTTCCAAGGATCCGGAAGCCGAGGCCTCCAAACGGGAGAAGAAGTCAAAAGTATCACCCTGTCGGTCTCCTGTTGGCCAAAGAGGTACTTTTCGGCCTACCATTGGCCGAAGAGGGACTTTTCGGCCAACCGCCGGCCAAAAAGGACTTTTCGGCAACAGTTGGCCAAAGAGTCCCTCTTCGGCCAACATCGGCTCTACTATTTTAGAAAATTCATATCAATTAGGATTTTTAGTATTTTAATTTAATTCCTTTTGCATTAGATTAGAAATTTTATGAAGTTTCTGTAGATATCAAGTTTGACTAGATTTGAAAGTTTGAATTTGAATTTTTATGAATTTGCTCAAATCACTAGATTGCGTATAATTTGAGATAGGAGTATTCTTTTTAGATGGTACTCTTTGCTACTGGTTCTATGTGACTTTGTTTATCAGTAGTTTTTAATTGGTGAATTTTAGGATTATTTAAAATTAGTTTTTCATGAAAACAATTCTGTTTTAGTGTTTTATAGGTTTTGTGCTATTTCTTTTAATTTTAATTTCACAAAAACAATTCTTTGCCTCCATTTTCTCCTGCCATTTTCTTTCCCGTCATTGTATTTGCCGCCATTCTCTCCTTCCATATTCTCCCGCCATTTTATTTCTTGCCATTCTCTCCCGCTTTCCCGCTATTTTCTTTCCCGCCATTCTCTCCTGCCATCTTCTTTTCCGCCACCTTCTTTCTCGCCATCTTCACTTCTCAACTTATAAAATGAGCCTCATGTTGTCCACGACCGTAGATAACATCGTCTGACACGGTTTGTGTCTCCTACGTCGGTGCTGTTGGTAGAGTGTGGAACACTGTCTGAGAGAAGTCATAGGTGTTTGCAGCTTCATCATCATCATCAGAGAGTGTTTCACACTTATGACTTCTCTCACACAGTGTTTCACACTCCACATGAAGGCATCATAGTCATCCTCCGTCGACGCAGCACTCCTTACTGTGGTGGGAGAGAATGGCGGGAAAGAAAATGGCGGCAAAGAAGATGGCGGGAAAGAAAATGGAGGGGAAAACATTGCGGAGAAGTATTTTTATTCATGTATAAAATGGCAATGGTTGTACAGGATTTATAAGGAACTTTCAAATATAAACTCCTATGAAGCTCAAAACAACTTTTCTAGTAGGATAAAAGAAAAAAATAAAAAAAATATTACAAATAAAATAGCTACTGATAACTAAACAGAAACAAAAAAATATGTCAAAAAACTAAAGAAAACAATTTAAAGCAATCAAAATTAAAAGAAATGGCATAAAACCTATAAAACACTAAAACATAACAGTTTTCATAAAAACCTAATTTTAAATAATTATAAAATTCTCCAATTAATTACTACTGATAAACAAAGTCACAAAGAACCAGTAGCAAAAAGAATCATCTGAAAAAATACTCCTAGCTCAAATTATAGGCAATCTAGTGATTTGAGAAAATTCATGAAAATTCAAATTCAAACATTCAAATCTAGTCAAACTTGATATGTCCAGAAACTTCATAAAATTTGTAATCCAATGCAAAAAGAATCAAATTAAAATACTAAAAATCCAAATTGATATGAATTTTCTAAAACAGTAGAGCAGGTGTTGGCCGAAGAGGGACTCTTTGGCCAACTGTTGGCCGAAAAGTCCTTTTTGGCGAACGGTTGGCCAAAAAGTCTCTCTTCGGCCATCATGAAGCCAACAGGGTGATACTTTTGATTTTTCTACATTAGGGTGTATAGTTTCCGAATTTGCTATAAAAATCATCATAGTTTCAAAAAAAATCCAAGAACTCTCCCACAGAGGGTCCTGCCTCGGGGGGGGGGGGTGCTCTTACCACACAAAGTCGGGGGAATCAGCCCTCTAACGAGTCGTAAGTGATCCAAAATACTTTAATAGTGAAGGTATACTATCTTTTCTCTGAGAAAATAACCACCGCATATATCTTGCAATTCGGGCCTTTGCCCCTCTCAGCTGAGCTCGTCTTCGGGGGATCTTCTTCCAGAGATGATGGAGAGCGAAACGCCTCCCCCAGACTCCTCCTCTCAAGAAGCGGGCGACCCTGAAGCGTCGTCACGGAGGGCCTCTCCGGATCCGGTGAGGCCAGAAGATAATCCCATAGACCCCCGAAGTCCCCAGCGTCCGGCTCCCGAAGGGAGCAAACAAAAGAGTCCAGCACCGTCTGGTATGCGGTCGGACGTTCTGAGGGAGCTGGTGGGGCGAGCGGCCATCTCAGAAGAACACCGTACGCTGATGGGTACGGTGATGGAGAGAATTTCATCCTCTGGAAGCGGATTACATGAAGCCTTTATAAGTCTACTGACAGGCTTTGAGGTACGTGAGATAATATGTGATAGTACCGCACATGTTAGGTGTGCCCTGTGTAGATAGTAGCCCCTGAGACTCTGGTTGTCGTCGAGAACGGAGGCGATCAGAGGATCATAGTCCCAGGCAATAACCAGACTGCCCTTATGTGCAGGTGGTGGAAGCTCCGGTGGCTAGCCATAGGAGTTTGACAGTGGGGCTACTAGATAGCCCCTGGTGGCTCCACACTCTCCCGAACTCGGGGTGTGTCGGTGTCAAAACCGGCGGATCTCGGATAGGGGGTCCCGAACTATGCATCTAGGCCGGATGGTAATAGGAGGCAAGGGACACGAAGTTTTACACAGGTTCGGGCCCTCTTGATGGAGGTAAACCCTACGTCCTACTTGATTAATATTGATGATATGGGTAGTATAAGAGTAGATCTACCACGGGATCGGAGAGGCTAAACCCTAGAAGCTAGCCTATGGTATGATTGTTCTTGTGTATGTTGTCCTACGGACTAAAACCCTCCAGTTTATATAGACACCGGAGAGGGTTAGGGTTACACAAAGTCGGTTACAATGGTAGGAGACCTACATATCCGTATCGCCAAGCTTCCCATCCACGCCAAGGAAAGTCCCTTTAATACACGTTACGGAGTGTTTAATCTTATATCTTCATAGTCCAGGAGTCCGGCTGAAGGTATAGTCCGGCTATCCGAACACCCCCTAATCCAGGACTCCCTCAGTAGCCCCTGAACCAGGCTTCAATGATGACGAGTCCGGCGTGCAGATTGTCTTCGGCATTTCAAGGCGGGTTCCTCCTCCAAGTACTTCATAGAAGATTTTGAACACAAAGATAGTGTCCGACTCTGCAAAATAAGTTTCCACATATTGCCATATAGAGAATAATATTTACACCAATCTAATCTACTGACGTATTCCGTAGCGTGACACACCACGGCCAAGCCTTTATCCGAGTCGTTTCATTATCCCACCTCAGCGCGTCATGTGAGGCGGTTTCCTTGGAACGTCTTGTTAAAGCAGAGACCGTGTCCCCTTATTCTTGGATTCTCATCAATACGGGCGTGGGTAACCCAACCGCTTCTAGGACTCCTAGATTATAGGCAAGTCCAAACGGACACGGAGAGGACGCTTGATATTCACCCTCTTTATAAAGGGGGCAAGGCTTTTATTTTTCCCTCCCGCGTTAATAATCGAATCGTTCCCCCACCTCAAGCTCAAACGCCCGAAGTTCAGGTCAGGTGCTCTGAACCTTCAGTCATGTCCGGATCTAGCTCTCAAGGCCGATGGGTGCCTTCCTCCGTTATGGAAGAAGACATCAAAAAGTTGAGGGAGGCCAGATATCTGACCGCCGAGATTTTGCATCGGCTTCCTCCCCGAGGGTAGGCCGTCCCCACCCCCGAACCCAACGAGAATGTCGTTTTCGTCTCCCACTTCCTTCGAGGTCTAGGCCTTGCTCTGGATCCTTTCGTAAGGGGTTTGATGTTTTACTACGGGCTAGACTTTCATGATCTAGCTCCGGACTCCTTTCTTCATATCACGACATTTATTGTCGTGTGCGAGGCCTTCCTCCGGGTTACCCCTCACTTTGGCCTATGGCTCAAGACCTTTGAAGTGAAGCCGAAGATGATCAAGGGGCAACATGCAGCGTGTGGAGGTGCCTCAATATGCAAGATGACGGGAGCTCCGTGGCCCAAAGGTTCCATCCCAGAGGTGTCCAAATTGTGGCAACATGAGTGGTTCTACATCACGGCTCCTAGAAGTGCCAAGTGGGCGGCCCCCCTCTGTTTTCTGCTTGGGCCCTCCACGACAGCTGATGTCATGGATCAGCAGAGGTCTGAGCTGGGGTCCACCCAAGGACGTGCCTATACTGCGAAGCCGCATTCGAGATCTCTTCAATGGAGATTTTAGTTTGGTTGCGGTAATACAGGTTATGCTGGTTCGTCAAGTCCAGCCTTGCAAACGCCGGCCTCTTCGCCTGTGGGAGTTCAATCCCGAGGGACCGCATGCCATTCAAAATTTTCTCGGCCTGACGCACGAGGAGATGTACAAGTCATTCTTCAGACTTCAGGTGGAGTGTCCGGAAATCACCGAGGACGTGGGCCTGAGTAGTAACCGTGCCGCCGAACAGGTAAGGCATCTTCCGGCCGAACATACTATCTCTCCTTTGTTACGAAGTTATTTCTGAAACTTCGCTTTTTGACCAGGACTTGCTAACAAAGGCGAAGTTGATTCGGTGTTCGGCCCCCCTCCCTGAGGGTTTGGAAAATCCGGTATTGGAAAAGATGCTCCAGACCGCATCTTGCCCGGAGCCCTTGAAAGAAGATACCATGGAGGATAATGCGGGCGGTCGCAGGCCCCCAACGCTGCCCATTCTAGCCGAGGGAGTGAGCGTCTCCATGAAGGAAGACGATCAGAAGAGGAAAAGGACTGCGCCCGGGGATTCGGAAGCCGAAGCTTCCAAACGGGAGAAGAAGTCTCCCACAGAGGGTCCTACCTTGGGGGGCGCTGTTGCCGCACAAAGTCCGCGGGGGGATCAATTCTCCCACGAGTCGTAAGTGACCCGAAATACTTCTAATAGTACAGATATGCCATCTTTTTCTTCTGAGAAAATAACCACCGCATATATTTTTGCAGTTCGGGCCTTAGCCCCTCTCAAATGAGCTCATCTTCGGGGGATCTTCTTCCAGAGATGATGGAGAGCGAAACGCCTCCTCCGGACTCCTCCGCTCCAGAAGCGGGCGACCCTGAAGTGTCGTCGCGCAGGGCCTCTCCGAGTCCGGTGGGGCCAGAAGATAATCCCATTGACCCCCGAAGCTCCTAGTGTCCGGCTCCCAAAGAGAGCAGATAAAAGAGTTCGGCACCGTCTAGTGTGCGATCAGATGTTCTGAAGGAGTTGGTGGGGCGAGCGGCCATCTCAGATGAACACCGTGTGCTGATGAATACGGTGATGGAGAGAATATCGTCCGCTGAAAGCGGATTGCATGAAGCTTTTATGAGTCTACTGACAGGCTTTGAGGTATGTAAAAGAATGTATGATAATCCTGCACATGCTAGGTGTGCCCTGTGTAGATAGTAACCCCTAAGACTCTGGTTGTCGTCGGAAATGACGACGAACAGAGGATCATATTCCCAGGAAATAACCATACTGCCTCTATGTGCAGGTGATGGAAGCTCCAGTGGCTAGCTGGACTAGCGGCTTGCCCATTTAGAATGGCAGTTGGATGCTGCAGACGCCGACATCGAGCTTGTTAACAAAAGCCTTGACGAGGTACAAGGTAAGTGTCATTATCTGGTAAACGCCACGTAGGAAGAGCAGCATGATGCTAGTATCTTTAATATGTTGTGACTGCAGATGGAGCTGCCACTGTTGAAGCCTTGCGGGCAGAACTTGCCCGAGCCAAGGAATAAGCAAGGTTGGGTAATGCGGCTGCTGTGAAGGCGGCCGAAGAGTTGCAAGCCGAGAAGGCCGCGCATTGTGAGACCCGAGACAAGATGGCCAAGATGGCTATAGAATTAAAAGCCGCCGCCGACCGTTGCCGGGTTCTTGAAAAGGAAAACCAAGCGAAGGCATCAGACCTTGAGAAGGCTGCTACGACGAAAAAGGATCTCCGCTATGCTATGAGGGCAAAGAAGGAGGAGATGTGGGAAGCCGGGGATATTGTAGCTGGGAAATCCTTTATGTTGCGGAGGAAATTCAGAGATCCACGGTATGCCCCTCTAGATCGGCTATGGAGTTCGGAGGATGTGTATATGAATTTGGCGGCGAGCGCTGCCGATGCGGCCAAGTGCTTCCAGGGTCAGACGGACCGTGAAGTAGACCAGCTGTTTTGGAGACAATTCCATTCTCCCGAGCGTCCACTTTCATTGACTGACCAATTAGCCGAATGGGCCGAACTAAATAGGTTGTCCGGACTCTCCATGAGGTCTGTTGTGGATCAGCTATGGCCGGAAAGGTCAAAACTGAACAGCTATTTCAGCTTGGTGCAGCAGGTCCTTGACATGGTGCCACGCATTAATGCGATGAGGAGGTCGGCGTGCATAGAGGGCGCACGGATGGCCTTTGCCCGTGTTAAGGCATACTGGGCGGAGATGGATGCTACCAATGTTGCAGCGCGGGATTCGGCTATAGGTTGAAAGGCTGCCGAGCACTACTTTGAAGAAGTTCTTCAGGGTGCCGGTTTGATAGAGACCCAGTGCTCAAAAAGTATTATGTTTGAGTGATATGTAATCTCATTGTAAGCGAAATGCTTTTATCAATTTTTATAAGGCTATTTTTATACTTTTTCCTGAAAGAAGTATGATGCCTCCTGGGCGGCCGTTTATGTATACATGTGTATAACCTGAAAGATTGCAGTCGTCGGCTTCAACCCCCACGCATATAATGCGGAGGTGCTCGCAAAAACACGCGTTCACACTTAACACAACGTCTTGGTCCTATTAAGGAGGTGATAGCGGAGCGAGCGAGGCAACCGAACTATAATGCTTTAGCACTTTCACTTAGCCATAAAAGTTTGACAGTGGGGCTACTAGATAGCCCCTGGTGGCTCCGCACTCTCCCGATTCTGGGGTGCGTACATGCCTGGCCGGAAAACGGCCCTTCGTTAAGGCGGAGGAATTCTAACTTTCCCACTGGTCATCGAGTGGTTGACCAGTCTCACGCTATATCATGACAGTCAGTTTTCGGCTTTCTCTACTGAGGTGCTGGTCCGGATGAACTAGGGCACAATTGCAGCAGTTCTCCTGGTGCTACCTTAGCTGGCAAGGCGGAACGTTATGCACCAAAACACAGGAGCCTGGCAAACCCAACATTTGGCCAAAGACAATGATTCAGAGATGATGCATATAGGGCCAAACTCGCGACGCCGAACACTCCCTAAGGTATTTGGTCTTTGTGGTATAAACCGGCCTAAATAGTGGCCTTTGTAAGAAGCCCCTTGTGTCCAGGTACGTGCATTGTTCTGGCGTGGCCACATGCCAAGACGTCAGCATCCTTCTCAATGGTGGATATGTATCAACAAGAGATAGTAAAAAAGGTTTACGCAGGGTCTTAATCTAAAAAGAATCCTTGGAGCGGGTCCCTGCTGCACGTCTGCGCCTGTGTCTTTGTTGTGCCGTATCCTGGATGGGTGTAGCATGATGATCGTCTGTAAAAGAGAGGAAGTCAAGTGAAAAAGCTGTCATGCAAAAAGATAGTTTTTAAAGAAACCATGTATAATTCAAGATGATAAGAAATTGCCACTTGTCTGCGCGTGTTGAGCCCCTTGTATTGACAAATAGGGGTGTGACCACTTATTCCGTATAAATAGCGGTGCCGGACTTGATTAGTTGTATCTGAGGTCTTGACGACCTATTGGATGCTTTCGCTTGTCCGGGCGCCTTTATTGTGCGGCAGCCAAGGCAGCCTCACTCTCTTCAGCGCGCAGAGATCTCTTGATATTTCCGTGCACTGTAATGATGCCACGTGGACCGGGCATCTTGAGTGTGAGGGAGGCGTAGTTTGGTATTGCATTAAAGCGAGCGAAAGCTTCGCGTCTGAGTAGTGCTTGATAGCCACTTTGAAACGGAGCGATGTGGAAAGTTAAATGCTCGCGACGGAAGTTATCGGGGGAGCCGAATATAACTTGTAGTAGGAGGGAGCCCGTACAACGAGCCCTTGGGCCTGGCGTTACTCCTTTAAAGGTAGTATTGCTATGGCGAATTTGTGTCGGGTCTAACCCGATCCCGCGGATTGTATCCTGATATATTAGGTTTAGGCTACTGCCGCCGTCCATCAAGACTCTTGTGAAGTGATATCCGCCAATTACTAGGTCTAATACCAGGGCAGCCCATCCTGCGTGTCGGATACTTGCTGAGTAAGTGCGATGGTCGAAAGTGATGGGTTGAGATGACCAGTGGCAGGACTTCGTGGTGATAGGCACTTGGGTATACTTTCCTGGGAGTGCCGCGTTATTTTTTCCCTTGATTACGTGTAACACGTTTACTGTTTTGACTTCTGGTGGAAATTTCTTTTGTTCCCCCGTGTCTTGCTTGGGGGGCTCGTCCTCGTTTTCACTTGGTGTATCCTCCCCCTTGTGTACGGCGTTGAGCTTGCCGGACTGCTTGAAGACCCAACATTCTCTGTGGGTATGATTAGCAGGTTTACCAGGGGTACTATGAATCTGACATACTTGGTCCAGAATTTTGTTGAGGCTGGACAATTCATCCCTGGTGCCTTTAGGGGGTGGCTTTTGACCTTGCCGAGAGCTTTTGAATCCGGCAGTTACTGCCGTGCCCTTCGTGCTGTCATCTTTATTCCGGCGTTTGTTATTGCTGTTTCGCCGTGATTTCACGTTTCCATCTCTAACTTCAAATGTACTGGGGTCGCTGGTGCTGCATCTGGCTAGCCAGCTGTCCTCACCCGCGCAAAAGCGGGTCATGAGGTTTGTTAATGCAACCATCATTCTCGGCTTATTTTGGCCGAGGTGTCTGGCAAGCCATTCATCACGGACGCTATGCTTGAAAGCTGCTAAGGCTTCGGCGTCCGGACAGTCGACAATCTAGTTCTTCCTAGTAAGAAACCTGTTCCAAAGCTTTCGGGCTGACTCTCCGGGCTGTTGAGTTATATGACTCAAATCATCCGCATCCGGAGGTCAGACATAAGTCCCCTGAAAATTTGCCCGAAAGGCGTCTTCGAGCTCTTCCCAACTTCCAATGGAGCTTTCGGCGAGGCCTTTGAGCTTGAGGCATAGGTAGTTGATGGCGTGGAGATCATCTCCTCGAGCCATATAGATATGAAGGATGCAGTCCTCAATCCAGACCCCAGGGTCTGTTGTTCCGTCGTATGCCTCTATGTTTACGGGCTTGAATCCCTCTGGAAATTCGTGGTCCAGCACCTCATCGGTGAAACATAGGGGGGATGCGGCACCCCTGTAGCTGGGTGTACCGTGTTGTTCGGATGTTTGTTGTGTTGCATTGTATGCTGGGGCGCGCTTGCGTGGTCCATAGATGGATCTTGTTGCACCGTCCTTTGGGTGCGATCCCTCGCATTGGTTGCGTGTTGTATGGTGAGTGGCATTATATGCTGCTCTGTGTTGGTAGAGGGGTCGTCTATCCGACCAGGTGGCCGCTTTGATATTTGGTTGTGGGGGGTCTGAGGCCTCCTCATCAAATTCGGGTAGCAGCTTCCGCTTTGGGTAGCTCCTGGAGGGGCGATTGTCGCTGTACCTTGCTGCCGTGTTGAGTATTTTACTCCATCTGATTTGGAGTGTGTCTTGCGCGGCCTTGAGCCTTTGCTTCTGCTTTTTCAGACTCCTCGCGGTGGCAATGAGCCGTTTACGGGCAGTCTGCTGCTCCGGGTGCCTGTCCGGCGTTATGTTGTCCGGACCATTATCCTTGATAAGATTTGTTTGTTTGGTTTGATTATCCAGATTGCCGTTGTCTGGCTGCGGTTCGCCTTGCTCCAGCGCTGGGTTTGTGTGATCGCTGTTTCTGTTGAGGCGGGATTTGGGGCGGCGCTTGCGTCGCCGCTTGGACTGCTTTTCAAGGGAACAAGCCTTCGGTGCGTCCTTCCGCTCCTCGTCGTCATCTTTTAGTGCATCCACCATGTATACGTCATATGACGAGGTGGCGTTCCAGGACCCAATAGGCGCTGGTTCTTCATCATCTCCTTCATCGGCATCCATACCGCCGATGTCTTCGGAGTCGAAGTCGAGCATGTCGGTTAAATCATCGACGGTGGCTACAAAGTGGGTGGTGGGTGGGCTTTGAATTTCTTCCTCGTCCGTATCCCAATCTCGCTGACCGTAGTCCGGCCAGGGCTCTCCTGATAAAGAGAGAGACTTTAGTGATTTCATAATATCGCCAAAGGGCGAGTGCTGAAAGATGTCCGCAGCAGTAAACTCCATGATCGGCGCCCAACCGGATTCCATCGGCAGAGGCGTGAATGGCTCGGAGTTCGGAGAGGAGTCCGGCTCCTTGGAATCATGAGTCTCGCGGAGTGCGGGGCTGGTGTTTGGCTCAATCGCCGTTAGGATCGCCGGCTCCGAGACGGTATCCAACCATCCGTCCTCGATCAGTGTGGTTGGCTCCGAATTAAGGGTCGAAGCTGATGTGGGTGTGGCCTTCAGGGCACTGTTAGGTGGCAGAGCTAGATCATGCTCGTCGTGGCAGTGCGGGGCGCTTGGCAGTGGGTCGAATCCGTCGAAGATCAAGTCCCCGCGGATGTCAGCCGTGTAGTTTAAACTTCCAAATCTGACCTGACGGCCAGGGGCATAGCTTTCGATCCGCTCCAGATGGCCAAGTGAATTGGCCCGCAGTGCAAAGCCGCCGAAGATAGAGATCTATCCGGGGAGACAACTTCCACCCCGGACCGCATCACTATCGATGATCGTGGGAGCCATCAAGCCTGACGGCGACGACACAGAGGAACTCTCAATGAAAGCACCAATGTCGGTGTCAAAACCGGCGGATCTCGGGTTGGGGGTCCCAAACTGTGTGTCTAGGTCGGATGGTAACAGGAGGCAAGGGACACGAAGTTTTACCCAGGTTCGGGCCCTCTTGATGGAGGTAAAACCCTACGTCCTGCTTGATTAATATTGATGATACGGGTAGTACAAGAGTAGATCTACCACGAGATCAGAGAGGCCAAAACCTAGAAGCTAGCCTATGGTATGATTGTTGTTGTGTATGTTGTCCTACGGACTAAAACCCTCCGGTTTATATAGACACCGGAGAGGGTTAGGGTTACACAAAGTCGGTTACAATGGTAGGAGATCTACATATCCATATCACCAAGCTTGCCTTCCACGCCAAGGAAAGTCCCTTCCGGACACGGGACAGAGTCTTTAATCTTATATCTTCATAGTCCAGGAGTCCGGCTGAAGGTATAGTCCGGCTATCCGAACACCCCCTAATCCAGGACTCCCTCAGTAGCCCCTGAACCAGGATTCAATGACGACAAGTCTGGCGCGCAGATTGTCTTCGGCATTACAAGGCGGGTTCGTCCTCCAAGTACTTCATAGAAGATTTTGAACACAAAGGTAGTGTCCGGCTCTGCAAAATAAGTTTCCACATATTGCCATAGAGAGAATAATATTTACACCAATCTAATATGCTGACATATTCCGCAGCGTGACACACCACGGCCAAGCCTTTATCCGAGTCGTTTCATTATCCCACCTCAGTGCGTCATGCGAGGCGGTTTCCTTGGCACGTCTTGTCAAAGCAGAGATCGTGTCCCCTTATCCCGGGATGCTCATCAATACGGGCGTGGGTAACCCAACCGCGCCATTGATTACGGCGCTTGGAGATAAGCGAGTTTTAACAGGCTGGTGGGGACATGTAGTTGCGTCCACCCATATAAGGGGATAAGGATCCACCTTTTCACCTATGCCTTCTTCCTCCTTTGCCTATCCATTCTCGCGCATTCGAGCTCCAGCGCCCAAGTCCGCACTCCGACCTCAACCTTCTCCAGCCATGTCCGGAGCGGGAGGCAAGTGGATGGTCTCCTCCGTCACGGAGGGACACATCAAAAAACTAAGGAAGGCCGGATACTTGTCTAACGACATCGCGCACCGGCTTCCCAAAAAGGGGCAGCTCATCCCCACCCCTAGGCCCCATGAGAGGGTGGTGTTCCTCCCCCATTTCCTCCGTGGACTGGGCTTCCCTCTCCACCCATTTGTCTGGGTGCTCATGTTCTACTATGGCCTGGATTTCCACGATCTGGCCCCGAACTTTGTCCTCAACATCTCGGCGTTTATCGTCGTGTGTGAGGCTTTCCTCCGCATCCGCCCCCATTTCGGCCTATGGCTCAAGACTTTCAATGTCAAGCCTAAGGAGGTGCGCGGCAACCAGGCGGAGTGCGGAGGCGCCATGGTGGGCAAGATGGCCAACGTCTTATGGCTCGAGGGCTCCTTCGTGGAGACCCTGAAGGGGTGGCAATCGGGGTGGTTTTACATCACCGAGCCGCGCGACCCCGAATGGGTCGCAGCCCCCGTGTTTCGATCCGGACCACCTACGCAGCTCACCTCCTGGAAGGAGACGGGCCTGTCGTGGGGTAAAATAGGAGAGCTGACCGGACTCCAAACATGGATCCAAACCCTGGTGGACAAGAAGCTCAAACTTGTCAACATTGTCCAGGTTATGCTTATCCGCCTGATCCTCCCGTGTCAACAACGGGCTTTCACCCTGTGGGAGTTCGACCCGGCGCGGCACCAAACTCTGAGCGGGCTCTTCGACACGATGTATGAAGATGCCTGGAAGGTGCTTTCCAAGGGTGCCGAGGCCCCCGCATCCGCTACCGAGGATCGCGGATTCAGTACGCAGCGTCACGCTCATGCAGTAAGCTATTTTTTTTCTTTTACAGGGTATCAGTTTTTCATAGTTTGACTCCATGCGGGATTTAAGCTCCCTTACCATTGACAGGAATGGCAGGTGACGTCCGGACAGATCAACTGTCCGGCTCCTTTGCCCGAAGGCCCAGCGGATGCTCGCTTGGCGAAGCTGCTGGTTCCGGCACCCTATGTGGTGTCGGAGAAGAAGGCCGCGGGAACTCGAAAGAGTGCCTGGCGCCAGGGGGTGTCGGATCCATCATCCTACGGTTCCGAGGCGCATTCCTCCCATGAAGACGAGGATGAAGAAGAAGAGGCCTCTCCCCGTCCAGCGGGAGGAGAGAAGAAAAGGAAGGCCGACCTCTCTGGGGAGGCCGGAGGGTCCAAGAAGGGGAAAACCCTTCCTCTGGACTACTCCACCGATGCCAATGATGGCGGAGAGGAGTGGCTGCCCAGGGCCAAGCCCCTGGCTAAATCGTAAGTATCCGGATACCAGAGTAATTCATAGTATTCGTTTATTGCACAGCTTTCCCTTATGTCGAATATGTTTATGCAGCCCACCCAACGACCAGCTCGACGCGTCGTTGAGCGGCTCACTGGACTCGTCGGATGTGAACTCGCTTTTGATGGCTTCCTCCCCCCGCCCTATTAACGATGCCGAAATGTTGTCCCAACAGGTTCCAAGCCGGGAGGAGGTGGTCCTGGAGGTGCCGCAAGGCGACCTCCCGAACTCCAAGAGTAAAGGGGATGGAACCCCCCAGGGCTCCATGTCCGGCTCTAGGCCGGACACCGCTTCGGAATCTTCAAAGGTTCCAGAGTCCGGCGGGGGACCTCCTTCCAAGAGGAGTGAGCCCACCGTGCCGGTGACCCCCGTCCAACTGGAGGCGCCGGACAATCTATTGGAGACGCTCCAAGGCGCCTCCATCGACGAGGAGCACCGCACCATTATGAGTGCGGTGGTCCAGAAGGTTCCGGCCGCCAAGAGCGGACTGACTGAAGCTTGTACTAGCCTTCTAACAGGCTTTGAGGTAAGTAAAGAATGTGTAAATAATATTACCGCATAGACAGTAGCCCCTGATGCTCTGTTTGGTGTTCGGAAAGAAAAGCCGAATAGAGGATCAAATAAAATTCGCAGGAGTCTAACAAAAAGGAGTCAATATGTGTATGCAGGCTTCTCTGCTTGCGTCTGCTGCACTGACTGCGGAAGTGGACACGCTAAAGCAGAACCTCGAGCGGTCCGAGCAAGAGCTCGGGCGTGCCAAGAAGCAGCTCGAGGACAATGAAGGTAAGAAATACTTTGTTTAAATATATATATATATATAAAGGTGTAATTGCAAAAAATGACAGGATTATCGTGGCTATTGTAGGGGCCACGTCTGAGGTGGCGACCCTTAAGCAAGCACTGGTCGACGCCGAGAAGAGGGCGGCCACGGAGCGCACTGAGCGGGAGAGGTATGAGGCCGAGGTTGGCAAGGTACGGCAAGAGCTCCAGGCTCTCATAGAAAAACATGAGAGTTTTGAGCTTGACTCAAAGACGCGAGCGTCCGAGCTCGCGATGGCTATTGAAAATGCCAAGTCTGCCAAGGCCGAATCCCAAAATACCCTCCAGGAGTTGGATGAGGTGAAGAATATAGTGGTGGGTAAGGCATTCTTTATGCAAAGCAAACACTTAAGCGTGAGTTACTTGTTACTTACCCGAATCCGGAGCTCTCCAGGAGTGTTCGCAGATCTTCCCCAGAGTGTGTCTGATGCCGCCGCATTCTATCGAGCCGAGGAGGGCAGCTCGACAGAGAAGGTGTTCTGGTCTCAGTATGCTGAGCCCAGACACCCCGTGCCCTTGAGCGACCAGCTGAAGCAACTGGTCGAGCTCCAGAAGACGGCCGAACAGGCGATGAAGGGCCTCATAGTTCGGCTGTGGCCTGGAGGGGCTCTGCCTGGGAGCTATTTCGGGCTGGTGCGGTGACTGGTGGAGGCCTGTCCAAGGCTCGAAGTCATCAAGCGCTCCGTCTGCATTGAAGGTGCCCGTAGGGCCCTTGCCCGTGCTAAGGTGCACTGGGGCAAGCTGGATGCTGAGAAGCTTGTGAAGGACGGGCCACCGCCGGGGAAAGAGCATCGCAAGCCCGAGAATTATTATAAGGATGTTCTGAAGGGTGCCTGCCTTGTGGCCGATGAGTGTTCTAGGGATGTAATTTTTGAGTGAAACTTGCTCGTTTTGTCCTGTGTGCTGAAAACTTGTTCATATGCGCTAAGCAATGCTGGTGGAATTTAAAATATTACCTTCTGTGCGGCTGTTTATCAATTCTGAGAGATGGCAAGTCGTCGCCTTCTGCCCCCGTGCCGCTAGTGCTGGGGTGTTCGGGGATAAACCTGAGCGCTCTTTTTCCCATGTTTGGGTCCTTCGAGGGAGGCGCTCAGCCCAACGAACAAGGCAATCGGACTATAATGCGTGAACACTCTCACTTAGCCATAGAATTCTATAATTTTAAATTTCAGCGAAGCCCCTGGTATTCGGAAGACCGAGTTCGGGGCGCTACCCACGCCTTGGCCGGACAGAGCCGGCTCCTCTCCCTAAGCGGCATAAGTCTTTAGGGACTCGAAAAACCTCTTGAACAACGACCAGCTTTCGCTTCATCATGACAGTCAGTTTTAGCTTTCTCCACTGAGGTGCTCGACCCAGCACAACTGGGGCACAATTGCAGTGGTTCTCCTAGTGCTACCTTAGCCGATATAGTGGAACGTAAGGCACCAAAACATAGGAGCCGGGCAAACCCAGCTATTGACCCAAGACATGATTCAGAGCCGATGCATATAATGCTATAAGTTCGGGGTGCCGCACTTGTTAACGTGTTCGGACTTCTCACACCATATTGAGGGGTACTGAAGCCCCTGGCGTATTTTGGCCGTACCAACGTGTACGGGTGCAACATGTCATTAAGGAACATATATAAAGAAAAAAGGTAATGCAAAAATAGACGAAAGCTATGCATTGTTTATTAAAAAGGGTTGCGATCAAAGCAGAATGATACAAATAATGCGATAAGCGAAAGGTTGGACTAGTTAACATGTCCGTTCCAGGGGCAAGCTGCGGAATAGTATGCAGAACAGGTACACTGCTCGTGATAGAGACCACCTAGGAGTTCCATAATGCGGTGTGGCTTGTCTGCTTCCCTAGTTCTTGCATCGTTTGTGCGGTAATTGAACTGCCGAACAGGCCTTCCGAAGGGTGGAGTCCTGAAAGTAAGAGAAAATTAAAAAATCGGCAGCCCCTGGTACGGTTTAAGCCGTGTTTCGGGCGTGCCGTGATGGTGCCCCTCCCCCTGTACCCATGGTATCTCTAGAGCGTAGTTATGTACGCGAAGTACTGGCGTCGCCTTTTTGCGAAGGTTGGGGTTGGGGCCGCATTGCTACGCCTGCTCGGATTGTGCCAGGCAGTCTTGTTGTAGGTTACTCCGGGCGCGCTTGACGGTGTCCGGTCGTTTAGTGCCGGACTGGAGAACTGCCTGGAGAGGCTGCTTTGTACTTCCGCTGCAAGGGCCGCCGTGTGCTCCTCCGTTCGGAGGGAGAGTTCGGTGTTTCCATTGACCGTAATTACTCCTCGAGGTCCTGGCATCTTGAGCTTAAGGTATGCGTAGTGCAGTACCACATTGAACTTGGCAAATGCGGTTCGCCCGAGCAGTGCGTGATAACCACTGCGGAACGAGACTATATCGAAGATTAACTCCTCTCTTCGGAAATTATCTAGAGATCCGAAGACCACTTCAAGTGTGACTGAGCCTGTACAGTTGGCCTCTACACCTGGTATTACACCTTTAAAGGTCGTTTTGGTGGGCTTAATCCTCGAGGGATCTATGCCCATTTTCTGCACTGTATCCTAGTAAAGCAGGTTCAGGCTGCTGCCGCCGTCCATAAGGACTCTAGTGAGATGAAATCCGTCAATAATTGGGTCTAGAACCAATGCGGCGAATCCGCCATGACGAATGCTAGTGGGATGGTCCCTTTGATCAAAGGTGATCGGGCAGGAGGACCATGGGTTGAACTTTGGGGTGACTGGCTCTACAGTGTATACGTCCCTTAACGCGCGCTTCCACTCCTTTTGGGGACGTGGGTTGCGTATATCATGTTCACCGTCCGCACTTGTGGGGGAAAACCCTTCTGTCCATTGTTGTTCGACGGCCGGGGCTCCTCGTCGTCATTCCTATGCAGCCCATTGTCTTCATTTTCGGCGTTGAACTTGCCTGCCTGCTTGAACACCCAACAATCCCTGTTGGTATGATTGGCTGACTTTTCGGGGGTGCCATGTATCTAGCACAAGCGGTCGAGTATTTGGTCCAAACTGGACGGGCCCCTAGGATTCCTTTTGAATGGCTTTTTCCGCCGACCGGATTTAGAGCTTCTCAATCCGGCATTAGCTGCCGTATCCTCACCATTGTCGTTGTTAATGCGGCGCTTCTACTTGTTGCAACGTGACCTGCCACTACTGTCCCTGGTGTCTGAATTACCAGGGTTCTTGGTCATATTGTTCCTACGAGCAAGCCAGTTGTCTTCTCCCGCGCAAAAGCGGGTCATGAGTGTTGTGAGTGCTGCCATAGATTTCGGCTTTTCCTGTCCAAGGTGCCGGGCCAGCCACTCATCACGGATGTTGTGCTTGAAGGCTGCTAGGGCCTCAGCGTCCGGACAATCGACTATTTGATTTTTCTTTGTTAGGAACTGTGTCCAGAATTGCCTGGCCGATTCCTCTGGCTGCTGAATTACGTGACTTAGGTCATCAGGGTCTGGGGGTTGTCCTGGAAATTGTCGAGGAATGCGGCTTCCAGGTCCTCCCAACAACTGATTGATCCTGTTGGCAAGTTGTTAAGCCAATGCCGAGCTGGTCCTTTAAGCTTGAGTGGGAGGTATTTGATCGCATGGAAATCATCGCCGCGGGCCATGTGGGTATGAAGGAGATAATCCTCGACCCATACCACAGGATCCGTTGTGCTATCATATGATTCGATGTTTACGGGTTTGAAACCCTCGGGGATTTGATGATCCAATATTTTGTCTGTGAAGCATAGTGGGTGTGCGGCGCCTTTGTACTAGGCTATATCATGACGTAGCTCCAATGAGCTTTGTCTACTGTGTTCGGCCCCGCCGAATTTGTGGCCGGCGTGACGGTTACCGTCTTGAGCCGTGGGGCGCCCCCGCGATCCGTAGATCGATGTTGTTTGCCTTGCCTTGTCCAACATATCTCGTAAGTCCGGCGCATATTCCCGTGCCTTGGTACGGGGTGCGGCTTGAGTGGAGGGCCGAGAGGCCTCTCTGTCGCGGCCAGGAGGTGGCCGGTCGGCCGCATCAAGTGCTTCCTCCTCCAATCGGGGTAGCAACTTGCGCTTTGGGTAGCTCTTGGAGGGGCGTTCGAGTTTATGCTCTTCGGCCGCAAGGACTTTAGTCCATCTGTAGACTAGCAAATCTTGATCAGCTCTAAGTTGTTGCTGTTTTTTCTTGAGGCTTCTTGCCATGGCCATAAGCCTGCATTGAAAACGCTCTTGCTTGACGGGGTCCTCTGGCACGACGAATTCGTCGTCGTCGAGGCTTGCCTCGTCTTCGGAGGGAGGCATCTAATTATCGTCCTCGACCTCTCTGTCTGCCGCTCTCTCATGAGGGCTGGTTTCTCCATCCTCCCGTGCTAAATCTTGCTGGAGGGGGTTTTCTTTGGCACTTTCCGGAGTATTATTATCTCCTGTGCTGGAATCACTGTATTTGTTTTGGCTGGATTTTGAGCGGCGCCGCTGACGCCGACGCTTAGGCTGTTTCTTGGAAGGGTCGTCCTCCGCTCTTCCATCGCCATCTCCTTCTTTTGGGGTGTCCACCATGTATATGTCATATGACGAGGTGGCTTTCCAGGGACTAGTAGGCGCTAGTTCTTCATCATCTCCTTCATTGGCGTCCATACCGTCGATGTCTTCGGAGTCGAAGCTGAGCATGTCGGTTAAGTCGTCGAAAGTGGCTACAAAGTGGGTGGTGGGTGGGCTTTGAATTTCTTCATCGTCCGTACCCCAACCTTGCTGACCGTAGTCCGGCCAGGGCTCTCCTGATAAAGAGAGAGACTTTAGTGTCTTCAGGATATCGCCGAAAGGCGAGTGCTGAAAGATGTCCGCGGCAGTAAACTCCATGATCGGCGCCCAATCGGATTCGATCGGCAGGGGCGCGGAGAGTTTGGAGTCTGGATAGGAGTCCGGCTCCTTGGAGTCACGAGTCTCGCAGAGTACGGGGCTGGTGTTCAGCTCAATCGCCGTTGGGACCGCAACCCCCGAGGTGGCATCCAACCGCCCATCCTCGATCGGCGCAGTTGGCTCCGAATTAAGGGTCGAAGCTGATGCGGGTGCGGCCTCCAGGGCACTGTTCGGCGGCAGAGCTAGATCATGCTCGTCGGGACAGTGCGGCACGCTCGGCAGTGGCTCGAATCCGTCGAAGATCAAGTCCCCGCGGATGTCAGCCGTGTAGTTTAAACTTCCAAATCTGACCCGAGGGTTAGGGTTACACAAAGTCGGTTACAATGGTAGGAGATCTACATATCCGTATCGCCAAGCTTGCCTTCCACGCCAAGGAAAGTCCCTTCCGGACACGGGACGGAGTCTTTAATCTTATATCTTCATAGTCCAGGAGTCCGGCTGAAGGTATAGTCCGGCTATCTGAACACCCCCTAATCCAGGTCTCCCTCACTTAGCCATAGGAGTTTGACAGTGGGGCTACTAGATAGCCCCTGGTGGCTCCGCACTCTCCCGAACTCAAGGTGCGTACATGCCTGGCCGGAAAATGGCCCTTCGTTAAGGTGGAGGAATTCTAACATTCTGATAGGTCATCGAGTGGTTGACAAGTCTCACACTATATCATGACAGTCAGTTTTCGGCTTTCTCTACTGAGGTGCTCGTCCGGATGAACCAGGGCACAATCGCAGTAGTTCTCCTGGTGCTGCCTTAGCCGATAAAGCGGAACGTAAGGCACCAAAACACAGGAGCTAGGCAAACCCAACATTTCACCAAAGACAATGATTCGGAGCTGATGCATATAAGGCCAAACTCGCGATGCCAAACACTCCCTAAGGTATTCGGTCTTTATGGTATAAACCGGGCCTAAATAGTGCCCTTTGTAAGAAGCCCCTTGTGTCCAGGTACGTGCATTATTCTGACGTGGCCACATGCCAAGATGTCAGCATCCTTCTCAATTGTGCTGAGAATTCGGTGGATGTGTATCAACAAGAGACAGTAAAAAATGTTTACGCAGGGTCTTAATCTAAAAAGAATCCTTGAAGCGGGTCCCTGCTACACGTCTGCGCCTGTGTCTCCATTGTGTCGTATCCTGGACGGGTGTAGCATGATGGTCATCTGTAAAAGAGAGGAATTTAGGTGAAAAAGTTGTCGTGCAGAGAGATAGTTTTTAAAGAATCCATGTATAACAAGAAATGAGTATAAATTGCCACTTGTCTGCGTGCGTTGGGCCCCTTGTATTTATAATAGGGGTGTGGCCATTAATCCGGTACAAATTACATATAGAAGGGTCGAACTCGTCTAACCGCGTCCGTTGTCTTGATGACCTATCAAATGCTTTAGATGGTGAGGCCATTTTTAGTGTGCGGCTTCCTAGGAAGTCGCATTCTCTTCGGCGCGCAAAGATCTCTTAATACTTCCGTTCACCGTAATGATGCCACGTGGGCCGGGCATCTTGATTGTGAGGGAAGCATAGTGCGGTATTGCATTAAAGCAAGCAAAAGCTTCGCGTCCAAGTAGTGCTTGATAGCCACTTTGGAACGGAGCGATGTGGAAGGTTAAATGTTTGGTACGGAAGTTATCGGGGAAGCTGAATATAACCTTTAGTAGGAGGGAGCCCGTGCAATGAGCCCCTGGGCCTGGCGTTACTCCTTTAGAGGTAGTATTGCTATGGCAAATTTTCGTTGGGTCTATCCCCATTTCGTGGATTGTATCCTGGTATATCAGGTCTAGACTGCTGCCACCGTCCATCAGGACTCGTGTGAAGTGGTATCCGTAAATTACTGGGTCTAATACCAGGGCAGCCCATCCTGCACGCCGGATAATTGCTGAGTAATCACGATAGTCAAAAGTGATCGGTTGAGACGACCAGTGGCAGGACTCTGCGGTGATAGGCCCTTGGGCATATTTTTCTGGGAGTGCCGTTTTGTTTCTCCCCTTGATCACGTGTAACATGTTTACTGTTTTGACTTCTGGTGGAAATTTCTTTTGTTCCCCAGTGTCTTGCTTGAGAGGCTCATCCTCGTCTTCGGTTGGTGTATCCTCCCCCTTGTGTACGGCGTTGAGCTTGCCAGACTGCTTGAACACCCAACATTCTCTATGGGTATTATTAGCGGGTTTACCAGGGGTGCTATGGATCTGACATATTTGGTCCAGAATTTTGTTTAGGCTGGACAGGTCGTCTCTGGCGCCTTTAGAGGGTGGCTTTTGCTGACCTGGCCGAGAGCTTTTGAATCCGGCGTTTACTCCCATGCTCTTCCGGCTGTCTTCTTTATTCCGGCGTTTGTTATTGCTGTTGCGCCGTGATTTCCTATTTCCATCTCTAACTTCGGATGTAGTGGGGTCACTGGTGCTGCATCTGGCTAGCCAGCTATCCTCACCCGCGCAAAAGCGGGTCATGAGGCTTGTTAATGCTGCCATTGTTCTCGGCTTTTCTTGGCTGAGGTGTCTGGCAAGCCATTCGTCACGGACGCTATGCTTAAAAGCTGCCAAGGCTTCGGCGTCCGGACAATTGACAATTTGGTTCTTTTTAGTAAGAAACCTGTTCCAAAGCTTTCGGGCTGACTCTCCGGGCTATTGAGTTATATGACTCAAATCATCCGCGTCCGGAGGTCGGACATAAGTCCCTTGAAAATTTGCCTAAAAGGCGTCTTCGAGCTCTTCCCAACTTCCAATGGAGCTTTCGGAGAGGCTCTTAAGCCAGTGCCGAGCTGGCCCTTTGATTTTGAGGGGTAAATACTTAATGGCGTGGAGATCATCTCCCCGAGCCATGTGGATATGGAGGATATAGTCCTCAATCCAGACCCTAGGGTCTGTTGTTCCATCGTATGCCTCTATGTTTACGGGTTTGAATCCCTTTGGAAATTCATGGTCCAGCACCTCATTGGTGAAACATAGGTGGTGTGTGGCACCCCTATATCTGGGTGTACGGCGTTGTTCGGATGTTTGTTGTGTTGCATCGTATGCTGGAGCACGCTTGTGTGGTCCATAGATGGATCTGGTTTCGCCGTCCTTTTGATGCGAGCCCTCGCGTAGACCGCGTATTGGCTTTTGTTGGGCGTTGCTTGCCGCTTTTTGTGTTGGCCGTGAGGTCGTCTATCCAGCCGGATGGCTATTTTAATTTTTGGTTGTGGGGGGTCTAAGGCCTCCTCATCGAATTCAGGTAGCAACTTCCGCTTTGGGTAGCTCTTGGTGGGGCGATTGCTGCTGTACTTCGCTGCTATGTTGAGTACTTTACTCCATCTGATTTGTAGTGTGTCCTACGCAGCCTCGAGCCTTTGCTTCTGCTTTTTTAGACTCCTCGTGGTGGCAACACGCCTTTGACGGGCATTCTGCTGCTCCGGGTGCTTGTTTGGCGTTATGTCGTCCGGACTATTATCTTTGACAGAATTGGTTTGTTCGGTTTGATTCTCCGTATTGCTGTGGTCCGGCGGTGGTTCGCCCTGCCCCAACGCTGGGTCAGTATGATCGTTATTTCTGCCAAGGCGGAATTTGGGGCGGCGCTTATGCCGCCCCTTTGACTGCTTCTCGAGGGAACAAGCCTTTGTTGCGTCCTTCCGTTCCTCGTCGTGGTCTTCTTTTGGTGTGTCCACCATGTATACGTCATATGATGAGGTGGACGCCTAGCGCCCTGTGGGCAGTGGTTCCTCTACGCCTCCCGCATCGTCGTCCATACCGTCGATGTCTTTGGAGTCGAAGTCGAGCATGTCGGTTGAGTCATCGACAGTGGCTATTAAGTGGGTGGTGGGTGGGCGTCGAATTTCTTCGTCGTCCGCATCCCGATCTTGCCGGACATAGTTCGGCCAGGATTCTCCTGACAAGGAGAGAGACCTTAATGAGTTCAGTATGTTGCCAAAGGGCGAGTGCTGAAAAATATCCATGGAGGTAAACTTGATGATCGGCACCCAATCGGATTCGATAGGAACGGGCGCTGGCGGTTCGGAGTCCGTGGCCGGAGAAGGATCCGGCAGTTTAGCAACACGGCTCTCGTGCAAGGCAAGGTCGATCTTCGGCTCGATCACCGCTGAGGGTAAGGCCTCCGTGGCGGGGTCCATCCACCCGTCTGCGGAAGGCGCGACTGGCTCTGAATTGAGGGTCGGAGCGGCTGCCGGTGTGATCTCCTTAACACTGTCCAATGGTAGAGCTAAGTCATGCTCATCGTGACCGCGTGGCGCACATGGCAGAGGCTTGAATCCGTCGAAGATCAAATCTCCACGGATATCAGCCGTTTAGTTTAAGCTTCCAAATCTGACCTGATGGCCAGGGGCGTAGCTTTCAATCTGCTCCAGATGGCCAAGCGAATTAGCCCGCAGTGCAAAGCCGCCAAATATGAAGATCTGTCTGGGGAGAAAAGTCTCACCCTGGACCGCATCGCTATCGATGATAGTAGGAGCCATCAAGCCTAACGGCAACGACACAGAGGAACTCTCAATGAAAGCACCAATGTCGGTGTCAAAACCGGCGGATCTCGGGTAAGGGGTCCCAAACTGTGCGTCTAGGCCAGATGGTAACAGGAGGCAGGGGACACGATGTTTTACCCAGGTTCGGGCCCTCTTGATGGAGGTAAAACCCTACGTCCTGCTTGATTTATATTAATGATATGGGTAGTACAAGAGTAGATCTACCACGAGATCGGAGAGGCTAAACCCTAGAAGCTAGCCTATGGTACGATTGTATGTTGTGGTTGTTGTCCTACGGACTAAAACCCTTCGGTTTATATAGACACCGGAGAGGGTTAGGGTTACACAAGGTCGGTTACAAAGGAGGAGATATCCATATCCGTATTGCCTAGCTCGCCTTCCACGCTAAGTAGAGTCCCATCCGGACACGAGACGAAGTCTTCAATCTTGTATCTTCATAGTCCAACAGTCCGGCTAAAGGATATAGTCCGGCTGTCCGGAGACCCCCTAATCCAGAACTCCCTCAACACGTGTGTAGGGTAACCTTTATACGTTCTTCCTGACGGTATTCACACATCTTTCTCAGGACCCGCACGCTGTGCCATACTGATTCTGGCACGTTAAATGGCCGGATACTTCTAGCACCATCTGTACAAGATACGCATTGACGTATCCATCCAGTTATAATAAAAATGGTTTGTGGCCCAGTCTCTGTATTTTTCGCCTCTTACTTTGTTTTATTTCGATCTTCCTATCTGTTGCATCGACACTCTTTGACGTTTCATATTCGCCAGGGGCTACATATAGCCCCACAATACGGCAGCACAGTCCGAACACTTCTTATACATTAGTTCGGCACCCTGAATTTAGAATTATATGCACTGGCTCCGAATCATGTCTTTGGTCAATAGTTGGGTTGCCTGGCTCCTATGCTTGCTACCCTATGTTCCGCTCCATCGGCTAGGGTAGTAAAGGGAGAACTATTGCGATTGTGCCCTGGCTTGGACCGGACGAGCACCTCAGTAGAGAAAGCCGAAAACTGATTGTCATGATACGGCGAGAGCCGGTCAGCTACTTGAGGGTTACAAATCGTTGGAGATTTTATCCGCATTATGGGAAAGATCGACACTTCCCGATCAGATGATGACAACACTCTAGCTCGAACCAGGGGCTGCACCCATGCTTTATTATAAAACTCCTATGGCTAAGTGAGGGCGTTTAAGCCGTATAGTCCGATTGCCTTGTTCGTTGCGCTAAACAACTCCTTCAAGTACCATGTAATTGGATCAAGATTGTTTAGATTCCATCTCGAACACCTCCGTACTATCTACACGAGGGCAGAAGCCGACGACTGGCCAACCCTCAGATTACATATAACACGGCTGCATAGGAGGAAACAATCAAAGCATAATAAAATTGCATTTACAAAACAGGCTTTGTTTCTCATAATACAAGGCAAAGGCAACATGAATACATTCATTCAAACACAATGTCCTGTGAACATTGTGCTGCCGCAAGGCGAGACAACTCCAGGACATCCGCAAAATACTGTTCCGGTGTACGGTGCTCCTTGCCCTCCGGTGGCCCCCTGGTCACCTCGACGGCGTCCATCTTCGCCCACCACATCTTGCAACGGGCGAAGGCCATGTGTGCACCTTCAATACAGGACGAGTGCTTCACGACATCCAGCCGAGGATAGGCGTTTACCACACGCCTCATGAGTCCGAATTAGCTGCTCGGCATAGCTTCGGCTGGCCATAGCCGGATTATCAAACCCTTAATGGCTAGTTTGGCCACTCTATGCAGCTCCACCAGCTGTTTCAGCTGATCAGTGAAGGACACGGGATGCTCCGGCGCCGCATACTGTGACCAGAATAGCCTCTCCGTGGAACCCCCTCCTTCGGCTCGATAGAACTCCGCGGCATCGGATACACTGCGTGGCAAATCTGCAAAGGCCCCTAGGGAACTACAAATTCTAGTTAGTAAAAGGTGCTGCTTCTCCGCACACTTGCTCTGCATCTTAAATGCCTTACTCGCCGTAATCTTCTTGGCCTCCTGGGTCTCCTGGAGGGCGGCCTGGGCCTCATTCCGTGCAGTCTCCGTGCTCTGACGAGCGTTGGCGAGTTCGGTCCCTTGAATCGCCGCATCATGCTCCAAGGCCTCGCATTTTTTCACTGCATCCTGGAGCTCCTACTGGACTTCTTTGACCCGGGCCTTGAGCTTCTTACAGGCGGCTTCCTGCTAGACAGCCTTCTCCTCGCCCTCGCCCATGGCCTTCTTCAGGGCCTCGACCTCGGTCGCGGCTTCTGCACATATAAGGATACTGCTGCCAGTACACAACGCTTATCCTTTCCCGAACATATAGCAAGTCGTTCCTCACCTTGCTTCTCTTGGAGCCGAACCTTAATCTCGCTGAGCTCGTTCTCGGTCCGCTCCAGCTCGGAGACCTCGGCAGTATGCGAGGTCGCGGCCAACAGCGACGCCTGCTTATTCATACATATTCTGTTAGTCTCCTACAATAAGAGGTTGATCCTCTGTCCGTTTCTTCTTGCCGAACTCCGGACAGTGTCTCAGGGGCTACTGAATACATGGGGTTTTGTTCTTTCTATGTCACTTATCTCGAAACCCGTCAACAGATTGCTGCAGGCATCGTCTAGTCCACTCTTGGCGGACTGCACCTTCTTGATCACTGCACCCATAAGGACACGGTGCTCGTCCACAACGGAGGCTCCTCGTCGCGCCTCCACCAGGTCATCTGGCACCCTTGGGTGGACAGGGGCCACCGGTCGAATTGGCACACCCCCCTCCTTCGAAGGAGGGTGCTCGCCTGATTCCGGAGCCATATGGCCCTCCAGAATCGTATCCGCCTGAGGACCAAACTGAACACGACCCTCTTCGCCGGTCTCCTTGGGGATCTGCTCCCCCATCTGTCCGGCAGCGGAGGTCCCGCGTTGTGGCTCCCCCCGGACAATGTCCTGGGCTCCTCCCTTCGGAGCGGCCCTCCGGGATAACACTTCAGTGTCGTCCCTGGCCCCGGGGGAGCAAGCAGGCGGGGGCGACATGCTCGGCATCTCTGACAGAGCTAGCGAACCTCTAGATGAGGACCGCCGGATAAGGTCACAGGCCGGACTACAAAAGTGTGGATTAACCATGACGGCATAATAAACAGAAAGGGCTGGATATGCACGTAAATGAGCCATGTCACTTATGATGCGACCTGAGGCCTAGTGCGGGGGCGTCGTTCCGGACTACTATCATTGTCCCACGCGGTGTTGACCGCTGGGGCGCCCTTCCCCTTTTTGGGCGCTTTCGCCTCCGGATGTGCTGGGGCACCCTCTTCTTCTTCTCCTCGGGAGGAGGGTTGTTTTCCTCCTCCTCCTCCTCTTCCTTGTCATTGTCCTCGGTGACGAAGGAATGCGCCTCGTCATCTTCGGACGTCGCGTCCGAAGTGCCCTCGCGGCGGGGGCCACTCTTGGCCCCCTTGGCCTTCTTCTTGGCCTTCTTCTCCGGCGCCGTATATGGCACCAGCATCAGCATCCTCGCCAGGCGTGGGATGACCGGTTCCTCGGGCAGCGGCGCCGGACACTAGATCCGCTGCGCCTTCTCCACCCATTCCTGAAGGAGCAATACCAAATCTCCGACATCATCCTCGAAACATTCAAGTTGGGAATATGTCAAAAGAAACATACCTCGTTCATGTGGCGTTTAAAATTGTGACCACGGTCTGAGTTCGTGGCCGGTGGCTTCTCGTTGCCCTTAAAGAGCAACTTCCAGGCCCCTTCATGAGAGGTGTCGAAGAGCCTTCTCAGGGTCTGGTCCTTCGAATTGAACTCCCATAAAGGGCGGCTTCGGCACTAGCATGGAAGAATCCGGCGGACCAGCATCACCTGGATAGCGTCAACGAGCTTGATATACTTGGTTACCATGCTTTGAACGCGCATCTGCAGCGCTATCAGCTCGTCAGGAGAACACTAGTCCGGACTCTTCTCGACCCAGGACGTGAGCTGCGTGGGAGAACTAGAGCAGAATTCGGCAGCTGCGGCCCAGGTGGTGCCGCGAAGTTCTGTGATGTAGAACCACTGCTTTTGCCATTCCTTTACTGTCTCTATAAAGGTGCCTTTGGGCCAGGAGACGTTGGATAGTTTTCTCACCATGGCCCCTCCGCACTCTGTGTGCTGACCATCCACCACCTTCGGCTTCACGTTGAAGACTTTGAGCCACAACCCGAAGTGGGGATGGATGCGGAGGAAGGCCTCGCACATGACGATAAACACCGAGATGTTGAGGAAGGAATTCGGGGACAGATAATGGAAATCTATCCCGTAATAGTACATCAGCCCGCGGACGAAAGGGTGGAGTGGAAACCCTACCCCGCGGAGGAAATGGGGATGAAGACTACTCTCTCTGTGGGCTTCGGCGTGGGGACGAGTTGTCCCTCGGCTGGCAGACGATGGGCGATCTTTTCCAAATATCTGGCCGCCCGGAGGTCAGTAATGTCCTCCTCCTTGATGGAGGAGACCATCCACTTGCCCTGACCACCAGATCCGAATATGGTTGCTTGAGTGGAAAGAAGATGGGAACTTGGGCGCTGGAGCTTGAGATCGGAAGGGCGAAGATAGAGAGAAGGCGTGAGGAGAGGAAGGGGGAATCCTTATCCCCTTATAAAGGCAGCAGGTATTAAACGCCTCCTCACTTGCCTTAGGATTCGCCTGTTCCCTAGGGCTGTATGAACGGCCCGGTTGAGTTACCCATGCTCGCGTTGGTGAGAATCCTGCGATAAGGGGACACGATCTCTGTTTTGACAAGACCTGCCAATAGAAACCGTGTCTCGAAACATGGGATAACAGAAGAAAAACGGTTCGAAATTATAACCGGATAGATACGATGCCGTGTTGGAGAGAAGCTGTCATCAGATTGGATTCGTGCAAACATTACATTCTCTCTGCGGTTTTGTATGGTGTGCGTAACAGGTCTGGATGCACTTATTTCGTCCGAAGACTATTCTGGAGTTCGGAAGGAGGGAACCCGCCTTGCAATGCCGAAGAAAAATCTGCGCGCCGGACTCCTCGTCATTGAAGCCAGGTTCAGGGGCTACTGAGGGAGTCCTGGACTAAGGGGTCCTCGGACGTCCGGCCTGTTATCCATGGGCCGGACTGATGGGCTGTGAAGATATGAAGATTGAAGACCGCACCATGTCCGGATGGGACTGTACTTGGCATGGAAGGCAAGCTTGGCGACCGAACATTCCTTTTTATGTAATCGACTCCATGTAAACCCTAGATCCCCTCGTTTTCTATATAAACCGAAGGGGATAGTCCGGAAAGGACACCACATATACTCATTACCATACCCACACAGGCTAGACTTCTAGGGTTTAGCCATACGATCTCGTGGTAGATCAACTCTTGTAATACTCATATTCATCAAGATCAATCAAGCAGGAAGTAGGTTTTACCTCCATAGAGAGGGCCCGAACCTGGGTAAACATCGTGTCCCCTGTCTCCTGTTACCATCGATCCTAGACGCATAGTTCGGGACCCCCTACTGAGATCCGCCGATTTTGACACTGACAAGCGGCGTGCCGGACCAACCGTGTGGGGGTGCGACATACGCGAGCATGGCAGGCTTTTCCTTTTGAACTTGTAACTTGTAAAATTTGGTTCTGCTCCACGAGGCGACCGATAGGTAGAAATAACGATTTTCCCTAGAGTAATGAGAAGTTTGAGTCTAGCATGGTTCATGCATGGAGTACGTACAAAAATTATGAAGTTGATGCGAAAGGTAAGATAATTACTATTAGTGCCATATACTACTACATGGATTTGACGGAAACATAAAGATACATACGGATCCATCAACGACATCCTCATGCCCTAGTGCGTCGAGTCACCAACCGACGTGTGAGGAGCAGCAGCGTTAGCGGCGAGCTCAACATGCCTCTGAACAATGCCGTCCAAGGTTGTCCCGTGGGTGAAGAAGGCCAGCGACCTATCGTCCTCCTCTTGCATGTAGTATTCCTTGTGGCCAATTTGCGCATAGACATGGGTGATTATGTCGATGGTGTCTTGCTGCGCCAGGCGCTGCGCGGCAAGCGCGACGGCAGGCAGTCGCAGGGCCACCAGTGCGTCAAAGAGGTTGTCACCATAGAGGCCGTTGAGGGTGGCGGGCATCGCAAAGCCTGGGCGCGTGGGCTGGAGGCGTACGTCAAGGTCGTCCGCGAGCTTCTTGACGACGGTGAACTTGTCGAGGAAGCCGACGAGTGATACGTCTCTATCATATCTATAATTTTTGATTGTTCCATGCCAATATTATTCAACTTTCATATATTTTTGGCAATTTTTTATATTATTTTTGGGACTAACATATTGATCCAGTGCCCAGTGCCAGTTCCTGTCTTTTGCATGTTTTTGGTTTCGCAGAATATCCATATCAAACAGAGTCCAAATGGGATAAAAACGGATGGAGCTTATTTTTGGAAAATATGGAAAATTCGGAAGGAAAATCAACGCGAACCAGTGCCCGAGGTGGTCACGAGGTAGCCCCCCCTTAGGGCGCACCCCTACCCTCGTGAGCCCACCGTAAGGCGGTTGACGCTCTTCTTTTGCCGCAAGAAAACTACTATTCGGAAAAAAAATCACGGCGAAGGTTTCATGCCAGTCGGAGTTACGGATCTCCATATATAAACGAAACGGTGAAACAGAGCCAGAAGAGAACGCAGAACCAAAGAGAGACAGAGAGATAGGTCCAATCTCGGAGGGGCTCTCGCCCCTCCCATGCCATGGGAGCCAAGGACCAGAGGGGAAACCCTTCTCCCATCTAGGGAGGACGTCAAGTAAGAAGAAGAAGAAAGGGGGGTCCTCTCCCCCTTGCTTCCGATGGCGCCGGAGCGCTGCCGGGGCCATCATCATCACCGCCATCTTCACCAACAACTTCACCACCATCATCACCAACTCTTCCCCCCTCTATGCAGCGGTGTAACCTCTCTCTTACCCGCTGTAATCTCTACTTAAACATGGTGCTCAACGCTATATATGATTTCCCAATGATGTATGGCTATCCTATGATGTTTGAGTAGATCTGTTTTGTCCTAAGGGCTATTTGATGATCGTGATTGGTTTGAGTTGTATGTTTTATTATTGGTGCTGTCCTATGGTTCTCTTCGTGTCGCGCAAGCGTGAGGGATTCCCACTGTAGGGTTTGCAATATGCTTATGATTTGCTTATGGTGGGTGGCGTGAGTGACAGAAGCATAGACCCGAGTAAGTAGGTTGTTTGCGTATGGGATAAAGGGGACTTGATGCTTTAATGCTATGGTTGGGTTTTACCTTAATGAATCTTTAGTAGTTGCGGATGCTTGCTAGAGTTGCAATCATAAGTGCATATGATCCAAGTAGAGAAATTATGTTAGCTTATGCCTCTCCCTCAAATAAAATTGCAATAATGATTACCGGTCTAGTTATCGATTGCCTAGGGACAAATAACCTTCTTTTTGAAAAATGCTCTTTACTAAAACTAATTTAGTTGTGTCTTTATCTAAACAGCCCCTAGCTTTTATTTACGTGCTCTTTACTTTCTTGCAAGCTTACCCAAAAACACCTAGAAAGTACTTCTAGTTTTATACTTGTTTCTGGTAAAGCGAACGTCAAGTGTGCGTAGATTTGTATCAGTGGTCAATAGAACTTGAGGGAATATTTGTTCTACCTTTAGCTCCTCGTTGGGTTCATCACTCTTACTTATCAAAAATTGTTGCGATCCCCTATACTTGTGGGTTATCAAGTCCTTTTTCTGGCGCCGTTGCCGGGGAGCAATAGCGTGGGGTGAATATTCTCGTGTGTGCTTGTTTGCTTTATCACTAAGTAAATTTTATTTGCTGTTCTTAGTTGTTTCCTATCTTTAGTTATGGGTACGAAACGCAAAATACCAAAAAAAATAGTTGTACCTACTGAACCAATGGTTGAAGAACCAATCAAAATCTATCACACTGCTGAAGCTTATTACTTGGATCATCTTCGATCCCTATGTGCTCATGCTGAAACCCCAACTAGCTTAGTTGAGGGAAAATCTTTAGATGAGCATGCTTGTTATGTGCGACACCGTATATCTCAAAAGGGAAACTTTTACAACATCAGATTAATACTATGCAATGCTATGCTTGGAATTTATGCTATTATTATGATTTTACCTGTAGTTCTGAAAACCCTAAGAAACACCTTCCCTACCAATGTGAGTTTAGTGATAATGGAATCGTATCTTCGTATGCTAAAGGTGCTTATAGTTACTATGATGTTCAACAAATTGAAGAATTTATTGCTTTTAAGGGTGCTTATGAAATTGCTTCGTGGATTGAAAAGTATGATGCTACTCTTTACAAATCTGAAAATTTTGCCATACTTGAATATTGTTATGAGAATTATGCTTCTAATGCCTATGTTAAACTATATATTGAGGAATACTCCGTTGTCCAAGAACAGACTAATATTTTGCAGGAGTCTATGGAAGAAGAATTTGATGAAATTGTGAGCTCATTGGATGAAAAAGATGAGGAGGAGAGCGAAGAACAAAAGGAGGAAGAACGGATTGATCATCCGTGCTCACCTTCTAATGAGAGTAACTCTTCAACTCGTACATTGTTTAATTCCCCTTCATGCTTACCGAAGGATGATTGCTATGATGATTGTTATGATCCCATTGATTCTCTTGAAATATCCCTTTTTGATGATGCTTGCTATGCTTGTGGCCAAGATGCCAATATGAATTATGCTTATGGAGATGAACTTTCTATTGTTCCTTGTGTTAAACATGAAATTGTTGCTATTGCACCCACGCATGATAGTCCTATTATCTTTTTGAATTCTCCCGATTACACTATATCGGAGAAGTTTGCACTTATTAAGGATTACATTGATGGGTTGCCTTCTACCGTTGCACATGATGATTTTGATAGATATAATATGCATGTGCTTGCTGCTCCTACTTGTAATTATTATGAGAGAGGAACTATATCTCCACCTCTCTATGTTTCCAAAATGATAAAATTGCAAGAAACTGTTTATACTATGCATTGGCCTTTACTAGGTGTGCATGAATTGTTCTTTTATGACATGCCGATGCATAGGAAGAGAGTTAGACTTTGTCATTACATGATATATGTTGCTTTGTGCTCACTACTAAATTACAAATCATTGCTAATTAAAATTGGCTTTGATATACCTTGGGATCCGGGTGGATTCACTACTTGAGCACTATATGCCTAGCTTAATGGCTTTAAATAAAGCGCTGCCAGGGAGACAACCCGGAAGTTTTAGAGAGTCATTTATTTCTATTGAGTTATTTAATATAGTTTAAAACAACAAAAATAAAGAGGGGAACCTAAAACTTTTTCAAAAAGGAAAGTTAAAGTAAGAGAGACAAGCATTGTTGAAGTGGGAGCTAGCCTTGAACTTTGTTCATGCTCACGGAAACTTTGTGCATCTTGATTACAGAAACTTTTCAACAAAATTAATTACTTGTACAATTCCATTGTATTATAAAAATAATGTGCCAAGGTTTGCCTTTAGGATGTTTACGATGCTTGTTGGTTTGTGCGGTGAAGGACAGAAACTTTGGCTGTAGTGCGTGAATTTTAGTTTTTTACTGGAACATCAAATGGTTCTGATTCTTTTTGAACTTCTTGCTGTACAAATTTTTTATCTTTCCTAAGTTTGGCCGAATTTTTCAAGTATCATAAGTATGATGAATGTTCAGATTGCTACAGACTGTTCTGTTTTAGACAGATTCTGTTTTTGATGCATAGTTTGCTTGTTTTGATAAAACTATCAATTTATATCAGTGGATTAAGCCATGAAAAAGTTATAATACAGTAGACACAATGCAAAAAAATATGAATTGGTTTGCAAAAGTACTGAGAGTAGTGATTTTCTTTATTATACTAATGGATCTTACTGAGTTTTCTGTTGGAGTTTTGTGTGGATGAAGTGTTCGATGATCGAGAAGGTCTCGATGTGAGAAGAAGGAAGAGAGGCAAGAGCTCAAGCTTGGGGATGCCCGAGGCACCCCAAGTAAATATTCAAGTAGACTCAAGCGTCTAAGCTTGGGGATGCTGGGGAGGCATCCCCTCTTTCTTCAACAAATATCGGTATGTTTTCGGATTCGTTTCGTTCATGCGATATGTGCAAGTCTTGGAGCGTCTTTTGCATTTAGGTTTTTTTATGCACCATGCTGGTATGAGATGGTCCTTGGTTGATTTATAGAATGCTCTTTACACTTCACTTATATCTTTCGAGTATGGCTTTATAGAATGCTTCATGTGCTTCACTTATATCATTTGAAGTTTGGATTGCCTGTTTCTCTTCACTTAGACAACCGCCATTTGTAGAATGCTCTTTTGCTTCACTTATACTTGTTAGAGCATGGACATACCTTTTGTAGAAAGAATTAAACTCTCGTGCTTCACTTATATCTATTTAGAGAGATGACAGGAACTGGTCATTCACATGGTTAGTCATAAAATCCTACATAAACTTGTAGATCGCTGAATATGATATGTTTGATTCCTTGCAATAGTTTTGCGATATAAAGATGGTGATATTAGAGTCATGCTAGTCGAGTAATTGTGAAATTGAGAAATACTTGTGTTGAGGTTTGCAAGTCCCGTAGCATGCACGTATGGTGAACCGTTATGTAACGAAGTCGGAGCATGAGGTGTTTATTGATTGTCTTCCTTATGAGTGGCGGTCGGGGACGAGCGATGGTCTTTTCCTACCAATCTATCCCCCTAGGAGCATGCACGTAGTACTTTGTTTCGATGACTAATAGATTTTTGCAATAAGTATGTGAGTTCTTTATGACTAATGTTGAGTCCATGGATTATACGCACTCTCACCCTTCCATCATTGCTAGCCTCTTCGGTACCGTGCATTGCCCTTTCTCACCTCCAGAGTTGGTGCAAACTTCGCCGGTGCATCCAAACCCCGTGATATGATACGCTCTGTCACACATAAACCTCCTTATATCTTCCTCGAAACAGCCACCATACCTACCTATCATGGCATTTCCATAGCCATTCCGAGATATATTGCCATGCAACTTCCATCATCATCATATACATGACTTGAGCATTTATTGTCATATTGCTTTGCATGATCGTAAGATAGCTAGCATGATGTTTTCATGGCTTGTCCATTTTTTGATGTCATTGCTACGCTAGATCATTGCACATCCCGGTACACCGCCGGAGGCATTCATATAGAGTCATATCTTTGTTCTAGATATCGAGTTGTAATATTGAGTTGTAAGTAAATAAAAGTGTGATGATCATCATTATTAGAGCATTGACCCAGTGAGGAAAGTATGATGGAGACTATGATTCCCCCACAAGTCGGGATGAGACTCCGGACGAAAAAATAAAAAAAAGAGAAGGCCCAAAAAAAGAGAAAAAAAGGAAAACAAAAACTTAGAGAAAAAGAGAGAAGGGGCAATGTTACTATCCTTTTACCACACTTGTGCTTCAAAGTAGCACCATGTTCTTCATATAGAGAGTCTCTTGAGTTATCACTTTCATATACTAGTGGGAATTTTCATTATAGAACTTGGCTTGTATATTCCAACGATGGGCTTCCTCAAATGCCCTAGGTCTTCATGAGCAAGCAAGTTGGATGCACACCCACTTAGTTTGAGTTTGAGCTTTCATATACTTATAGCTCTAGTGCATCCGTTGGATGGCAATCCCTACTCCTCACATTAATATCTATTAATGGGCATCTCCATAGCTCGTTGATACGCCTAGTTGATGTGGGACCTTCTCCTTTTTTGTCTTCTCTACATAACCCCCATCATCATATTCTATTCCACCTATAGTGCTATGTCCATGGCTCACGCTCATGCATTGCGTGAAAGTTGAAAAGGTTTGAGAACGTCAAAAGTATGAAACAATTGCTTGGCTTGTCATCGGGGTTGTGCATGATGTGAATATTTTGTGTGGTGAAGATGGAGCATAGCCAGACTATATGATTTTGTAGGGATGAGCTTTCTTTGGCTATGTTATTTCAATAAGACATAATTGCTTGGTTGGTATGCTTGAAGTATTATTTTTGTGTCAAAGGATAGAATATTGCTTTGAATCACTCGTGTCTTAATATTCATGCCATGATTAGACATATGATCAAGATTATGCTAGGTAGCATTCCACATCAAAAATTATCTTTTTTATCATTTACCTACTCGAGGATGCTGATACGTCTCCATCGTATCTATAATTTTTTATTGTTCCATGCCAATATTATTCAACTTTCATATACTTTTTGGCAATTTTTTATATTATTTTTGGGACTAACATATTGATCCAGTGCCCAGTGCCAGTTCCTGTCTGTTGTGTGGTTTTGGTTTCGTAGAATATCCATATCAAACGAAGTCCAAACGGGATAAAAACGGATGGAGCTTATTTTTGGAAAATATGGAAAATTCGGAATGAAAATCAACACGAACCAGTGCCCGAGGTGATCACGAGGCAAGGGGTGCCCCCTACCCTCGTGAGCACACCGTAAGGCGGTTGACGCTCTTCTTTTGCCGCAAGAAAGCTAATATTTGGGAAAAAAAGCATGGCGAACGTTTCAAGCCAATCGGAGTTACGGATCTCCATATATATACGAAATGGTGAAACAGAGCCAGAAGAGAACGCAGAACCAGAGAGAGACAGAGAGATAGATCGAATCTCGGAGGGGCTCTCGCCCCTCCCACGCCATGGGAGCCAAGGACCAGAGGGGAAACCCTTCTCCCATCTAGGGAGGTGGTTAAGGAAGAAGAAGAAGAAGGGGGGTCCTCTCCCCCTTGCTTCCGGTGGCGCCGGAGCGCTGCCGGGGCCATCATCATCACCAACTCTTCCCCGCTCTATGCAGCGGTGTAACCTCTCTCTTACCCGGTGTAATTTCTACTTAAATATGGTGCTCAACGCTAGAAATTATTTCCCAATGATGTATGGCTATCCTATGATGTTTGAGTAGATCTGCTTTGTCCTAATGGCTATTTGATGATCATGATTGGTTTGAGTTGTATGTTTCATTATTGGTGCTGTCCTATGGTGCTCTCCGTGTCGTGCAAGCGTGAGGATTCCCGCTGTAGGGTTTGCAATATGCTTATGATTTTCTTATGGAGGGTAGCGTGAGTGACAGAAGCACAGACCCGAGTAAGTAGGTTGTTTGCATATGGGATAAAGGGGACTTGATGCTTTAATGCTATGGTTGGATTTTACCTTAATGAATCTTTAGTAGTTGCAGATGCTTGCTAGAGTTCCAATCATAAGTGCATATGATCCAAGTAGAGAAAGTATGTTAGCTTATGCCTCTCCCTCAAATAAAATTGCAATAATGATTACCGGTCTTGTTATTGATTGCCTAGGGACAAATAACCTTCTTGTCGACAAAATCTCTTTACTAAAACTAATTTAGTTGTGTCTTTATCTAAACATCCCCTAGCTTTTAATTACGTGCTCTTTAACTTCTTGCAAGCTTACCCAAAACCACCTACAAAGTAGTTCTAGTTTCATACTTGTTTCCGGTAAAGCGAATGTCAAGTGTGCGTAGAGTTGTATCGATGGTTGATAGAACTTGAGGGAATATTTTTTCTACCTTTAGCTCCTCGTTGGGTTCGACACTCTTACTTATCGAAAACTGTTGCGATCCCCTATACTTGTAGGTTATCAATGAGGACCTTGTCGAACAAGGAGACTAAGTTGTCGTCCAAGCGGCCTCTCGCCCTGGCGGCCTCAAGCATGACCTGGAGACGTTCCTTGGTGCCGGGCCGCAGGCCAGCGTCATGACCATCTGGCATAGCCGGCTGATGCTCACGCTCATTGCCTCCATGGGTCTAGCTTCTTGTCAACTAATCTTGCGATTGGAGTGATCACTCTTGCCCTTGGTTAGGGTGCTTAGGTGCGTAGGATTTCGTAGATTGGACTGGCGGGGAGCCTTTAGGCTGGTCATAGTGGGGAGTATCATATCCTAGTATCATGCATATGATACTAGTGTATGATACTACATTCATAGTGCATAGTAACATAGATTAGTATCATAGGTGGTCTCATTTATTGCCATGCATGACACATAGTAGCATAACATTTATTATGTTACGATATCTACCTATGTTACTATAACCATCTCTCTCTTCTTTAATTGACTGCCACATAAGCATGTTTGTGAGTCCCAAGTGCATGTTACTACTTATGTTACCCCCACTATGGCTAGCCTTATACTCCCTCCTTTTCGGTTTATAGGGCTCAATTCAAAAATCTCACTAACCAAGGTAGATGGTGAGTGGTGGAATACTTTTTGTAATTTGCAAAAGCACCCAATTAATGCTCTTGTTTTCCTCAAAAAATTTTGTTTACCAATGTATTAATTACAATGCATGCATAAAGTACATGCATTGGTCAATTTTCTCTTAATACTTGCATGCAATGATTTAATGCACCTTGGAATCTGAACTTGTGATGGGGAACAACCAAATTAAGCCTTATAAAATGGAAAAACTAGGATTTTGAGATAAGCCCTATAAACCGCAAAGGAGGGAGTATGAGAAGTGTAGACCATGTTGCATTCACGTGTGTGTTGGACATCTACTCCTAGGCCCTCCACTACACCTGCTTTTGGCTGTATGACAGGAGGCCAGCCACCTGTTGGGCCCACGAGTCATTCACCCAAACGTAGGTGCAGTAAGTCAATGAAGTTGTGTCCCCCTCTGTCCTAAAACACTTAGGCACGGTACATTAACTCCCTCCTCGTTTCTTATTTCGTGACATATCAACCAATGAGAGATGTGGGCCATGCATGCTTTCAATGACTTGAGACTACCAAACATGGCATGAAGTGGTTAGTTCATTGCATGTAATCCTATTAATTAGCAAAACGACATTAAGTTCTCTCGCTTTCCCCTTCTTCTTGGTCCCGGTGCACAACTTAAGAGCATGGTTAATACTTAGTAGTATTGCGAGTTGCTGGCTATATGATGTTGCCATGTCATAGTAGAGCCATCACTTGTAGCCACTTATACAATAAGGTTAGCTATAAGGCTGGCTATAAGAGTACTACTTTTTCTCATCTTCTCTTCTTTCTCAATATTTATTGTATATCGTCCTAGGAATCCGCATATAGCTAGGCTCTTGCATGAGAGCCCACTCCTCTTTTTCACTTGCTTTAAGATGACTTAGAATAGCCACAATGGGAGTAACTTCAGCAGTAACATCGAGTCCAACTCAACAAATTTTCTTATGTGGCAATGAGTTAATGAGGAGAGAGGTAGTTTGAGTAACTTAGCTAGTTATTACTATAACATCACATGTCCCAATGCAATATGAGTCTATAACCTAATAGATGAGGCTTTGCATGTTAGCATACTTATGTTACTACCCACTATGAAAGGTAGTACTAGTGTATGTTACTCTTCACTGTGGCTAGTCATACACCTAGACGGAGGGAGTAGTCTCAAGTCATTGGGTGCATATGCACCCCACGTCTCGTATTTGTATTGGGTGATTTCTTTTTTCGTGGCAAGAAACAGGGAACGGGGTGGGTAGTTAATGCACCGCGCCTAAATATTTTTGGATTACTATTTGGTTTTCGTAACGTGACTAATGCACCAGTACGGAGGGAGTACAATAGTAGTCTTTGATTGCAATTTTTTGTTGGTAGCTTACAAAGCTGAGTGCTCGGTGAGTACAACAGTAGTCTGATTGATGAGATTTCATATTTGAGCCATCTACCGGAAGCAATAAAACAATACACCATGTATTTATTTACAGAGGGAGTAGTACATTTTTTGTGACATGCATTACTAGATATTGCTAGTCAAATACTAAATCCAGATGGAAGTGGTAGTACTACTAAATCTAGACGATGGTGCTAGTACTAGTAGTAGTACTACCAATGTAGTAGCACTGTACTACCCATTTGTCAAATTATTACGTGCTGCTCGTCGCAGTGAAGTGACAAGACCCTGCGCCGGAGATGACACCTGAGTATAGGAGCCGTGTTCGGCATAACACATAAGTCAGCCTCACCGTCTACAGTCACTATCATCATGGCTATAGACCTTGCCTGCTTACAACTAGCCGTGTTCAACATAATTTCCCGTGTGTAGATGCCCGTGCATTGCACGGAACACCAAGATTGGGGGTGGACGGCGCCCGCAGCGGCCATCTCGCCAGGTTTTTCCATGGCCTTCTAGATGTGGTGGGAGAAGATGAGGCTGATTGTGAGAGACAAGGAATTGTTTGTAAATAGGGAACAAGTGCGGGCATCTTTTTGCAAAACTGGAGAAGTTTGGTTTGTATGCGTCAGATCTAGATCCGACGACTATTGGTAAAAGATGGAAGGCAAAACATCATCACCAACTCAGGACCTCTTTGATTCGCAGGATTTTGAAAACGCAGGAATAGGACATGGCAATATTACAGGTTTCAAACTGATATTACAAATGTTAGGAGTAATGGTGACCTACGAAGAGGGAATCTAGGAAGTTTACGTAAAATGTTTCGTTACTTTAGGTGGATGCAGCATTATCGTACAAACTAAAATCCACTGCCCTAACAAATCACTAATGGGAAAATAAATTTTCGAGTCTCTGGCTGTATATGAGGCCATGAGAGATAGCAGAGAGAGAAAGAGCTACTCCCTCCATTCGATAATGTAGTGCCAACATTTTTTTTAAAGTTAGACTTTTGAAACTTTGACCAAGTTTATAAAGAAATTACTTATATCTGCAATACCAAAGATAAATGATAGTATGAAGTAAGTACATGTTGTGATGAATCTAATGATCGTTCCATATGTAAATGTTTTTCTCCACATATACCTGGTGAAACTTTTATGAGGATTGACTTTTCAAAACATCCATATGCTTATGGACATGAGAGAGTCCCTAATCAGAGAGAGAGAGAGTGAAATATAAAGAGTGAGTGAAAATTGTGTGTGTGCGTGTGTGAAAGAGACATGGACAACGCACGATAGAAGTAGAGAAAAGGCGTGTATGTCTTATGCAAACATATCACACATGCATCTTCGACAACGGAAGCAAGGTGAGGAGATAGTGTGTTGTTGTGTGCAACCGAGAGAGAAAGGCCCCTAGCATGTGGCCAAGAGGGGTCTGACAAACAAGGGAGAGAGGTCGAGAGAGACGTACGAAGAAAATGCAGACATGGGGAGGAGAGAGTGTATGTTTGTGATAGAGAGATCCCCTGGAGATCGTGATGGGAATACATGGGTGGGAGATCGAGTGACAAGGTGTGTGCGCGATATAAGATACCCCGAGAGATATCGAGATAGACGTATGGATGGAAGGAGACAATACATGTGTTCCAGATGGCTAGTGAGAGATAATCATACTTAGGGGGGAGTGCGTGCGCCTATGATGGAGTGAGGGATTATGGTACTTAGGGGGGTGCGTGTTACATAGAGAGAGAACAAGGGCGAAGAGTGTTGGATGGGTCTATATGTAGCGCGAGCGAGACATGTGTATGTGTGAACCAGGGAGATATAAAGTTTGAGAGAGAGATAGAGGAGCCCCGATAAGGCTGAGTGGTGCGTCACATAGCTAAGAGGGGGAAAGAGATATTCCATACGCTCGATAATGTAGTGCATGTAAATTTTTTAGAAGTTGAACTTTGGAAACTTTGATCAGGTTTACACAAATGTTATTTATATCTACAATACCAAAGATACATCATACGAAACATCTCATGATGAATCTAATGGTATATGTTTGCCGTTCTAGATGTAAATGTTTTTGTCCATGTACATGGTCCAACTTTGTGATGTTTGACTTTTCAATAAATCTATAAGCTATGGACCGAAGAGAGTGCCTATGTTGAGAGAGATCAAGTGCGTGTGAAGGAGAATGAGTGAGTGTGCAAAAAGAGTATCTGTGTGAAAGAGAAAGGGACAACAAACGATAAATTAGCGAGAGTGTGTGTTTTTTGTTTCGTATGAAAACATATCATGCATGCATCTCTGAGATAGAAAAGCGGGGTGAGGAGATACACGGATATAGCTAGTGCGTGATTGTTTGAAGAAGAGAGGCACCCCTATAGCACATGTCCAATAGAGGTCTGGCCAACAAGGAACAAAGGTTGAGAGGGACACATGGAGAGCATGGACGCATGGGGAGGGAGAGAGGGTGTGTTTGTGATAGAGAGATCCCCTCGAGATTGTGAGGGGACTATATGGGTGGGAGATCGAGGGAGGTGCGTGCACGATAGAAAGATGCCTTGAGAAAAATCGAGATAGACCATGCACATGTTTCTGATGGAGACCAATATTAGCTAGTCATACACATATAGGGGGACCGCATGTGCCTACATTTGACTGAGAGGCCATCATACTTGGCTAGGCATGAGATTGCGTGTGTGCGCGTGTGAGATGGAGAGAGAACGAGGGAGAGAGATCGAGTTTTAGATGTGTCTATCGAGTGCGAGTGAGATATGCATGTGTATGTGACCCAGGTAGATGTAGAGTTTGAGAGAGAAAGAGAGAGGGAAGAGATCCAAGACGACAGAGTGGTGCGTGAGAGAGTTACGGGCAATGAGCCAAGGAAATAATGTGTGTACAATGAGTGCACCCAAGATATTTAGCTTGGACTAGATAATCATACATAGTGTGCGAGAGAGACCTATAGATGGATTATATATGCATGCGAACTAGAAAGACCCCCCCCCCCACACACACACAAACAGAGAGAGATACGTAGAGAGAGGAATAGGGACCAAAAGGTTTGTGTGTTGGAGTCCTGGACTAAGGGGTCCTCGGGCGTCCGGCCTGCAAGCCATGGGCCGGACGGATGGGTTGTGAAGATACAAAGACCGAAGACTGCACCCGTGTCCGGATGGGACTCTCCTTGGCGACCAAATATGTAGATTCCTTTCTCAGTAACCGACCTTGTGTAACCCTAGATCCTCCTGGTGTCTATATAAACTGGAGGACTTAGTCCGGAGAGAAGGAGATATTCATTACAATAGCCATACAAGCTAGACCTCTAGGGTTTAGCCATTACGATCTCGAGGTAGATGAACTCTTGTAATACTAGTATTCATCAATATCAATCAAGCAGGACATAGGGTATTACCTCCATAGAGAGGGCCCGAACCTGGGTAAACATCGTGTCCCTTGTCTCCTTGTACCATCGACCTTAAACGCACAGTTCGGGACCCCCTACCCGAGATCCATCGGTTTTGACACCGACATTGGTGCTTTCATTGAGAGTTCCACTGTGCCGTCGACAAAAGGTTTGATGGCACCTTCAATCGTTGATAGTGACGCTGTCCAAGGAGAAACCTTCCCCCCGGACAGATCTTCGTGTTCGGCGGCTTCGCACTACGGGCCAATTTGTTTGGCCACCTGGAGCATATCGAGAGCTACGCCCCTGGCCATCAGGTCAGGCTTGGGAGCTTGAATTACGTTGCGGACATTCATGGAGATTTGATCTTCGCTGGATTCGAGACCGCGGCGACCGCTCCTGGTCACTTTGATGAACATGACCTAAATCTGTCGTCAGACCGCATCCGGGAGATAGCTCCTATAACCACTCTGGCCTTATAACCGGAGCACACCGCGGCATCCAAAGATTGGAGGCTCAACCCCACCAGGGAGGCCACAGATTCCCCAGCATTGGAGCCGCACATGGACTTAACCTCACACAATATTTGTATCACCGAAACTCCAGACTCGTCTCTGGGTGTAAGTTCCGAACCATGTGAGTCCGCGGATGCCGAACTTGATCATTTGTCGATCTTTGAGTTCAGTGCCACAAAGATCTTCCAACACTCGTCCTTGGGCAATGTACTAAGCTCATTAAAGAACATGTCCTTGGAGGGGGACTCACAGTCGAGCTATGTTCGGTTCCAACTAGGGGCTGATGATGGAGAATCTTGCTTCCCACCCGCCATCCACTTCATAGCCCCAATTGAGGATTTAATCGACACGCTTGATTACGACTCTGAAGCATCGACGGTATGGACGACGATGCCGATGAGGAGCAAGATCAAAATCCTCCATATACTGGATGATGTACGGCCACTTCTTCATATGATGTATATACGGTGGATACGCCTGAAAAAATTAACAACGATGACAAAGAAAATCCAGTTGTGAATAAACTTCCTGAGACACAGCAAAAACGGCGGTGTCCCCTGCACTGCTCTAAGTCACGTCGTCCAAAAGATAGTAAATGCTGGCACCGGTGAAAATAATACTCTGGACGATGCCGAAAACAATGAAGACCCCGTCAAGGTAACCTCCGAACAGGAGGAACGGGAAAATGGGCAAGTTAGCCCTGATAAATAGGCCATACACGAAGACTCGGATGACAGTAATTATCTTCTGTTCTCCGAGGAAGAGGAGAGCCTCAGCATCAAGGATTTCATCGTGCCTAAGGAACCTCTCGAGCAGGAGCGCTTTAAACGCCGGCTAACAGCCACTGTGAGGAGGCTGAAAAGGAAGCTGTTGCAGCTTCAAGTGGGCCAGGATCTGCTCAATGATAGATGGACCGAAGTCTTGGCAGCCTAAGAATATGGCCTTAGTGGCCAAGCCAAAAGTTACCCGAAGCATAGATGGCTACCTCAGTTCGATGACGAGGTGCTAGAGCCCGTACCATCTTCACACAATGTGGCATGCCGACCACAACTTGGTCAGGATAAAGCGGCAACTCAGGCCGAACACCAGGCCGCCCAATCTCGTCGTAAAGACAAGAATACAATAGCTCAGGGCTGTACATACGACTTCCGACAGGACTTGGATAGTAGAGCAGGACACACAAGATCAATTTGCGGATCGCGAGGACATGCCTCAACACACGACGACGGCTACCTATTCGGACATGATAGACTTAGCCAAGCGCAGGCCAAAAACCGCAAATGGACTCCATTGGAGGTACGTCACAGCGTGGCCCAATATAGAGGCGCCGCACACCCTCTTTGCTTCATAGACGAAGTAATGGAGCATGAATTCCCAGATGGGTTCAAGCCCATGAATATCCAATCATACGACCGAACAACAGATCCCGCAATATGGATCGAGGACTTCCTCCATATCCACATGGCCCGCGGAGATGACCTTCATGCCATCAAATACCTACCACGAAAACTCAAAGGACCAGCTTGGTACTGGTTAAACAATCTGCCGGAAAATTCTATTGGCAACTGGGAAGATTTGGAAGACGCCTTTCGCGTCAACTTCCAAGGAACATATGTCCGTCCACCGGATGCCGATGACTTAAGTCACATTGTCCAGCAGCCAGGAGAGTCAGCCAGGAAGCTCTGGACTAGGTTCTTAGTAAAAAAAATAACCAAATCATCGACTGTCCGGACGCGGAAGCCCTTGCGGCCTTCAAACACAACGTCCGGGGTGAATGGCTTGCACGCCACCTCAGTCAAGAAGGACCTAGATCCATGATAGCCCTTACCGCTCTAATGACCCACTTTTGCAGAGGAGAAGACAGTTGGCTCGCTCGTAGAAGCAACAGCGCCAGCGACTCGGGCACTTCCGAAATCCGAGACAATGGCAAACCGCGACGAAGCAAACACAACAGTCGCAATGATAATGAAAGATCACGCGACATAGCGTTCAATGCCGGATTCAGCAATCCCAAACCATCCAACCTAGACAGGATAATGGACCAACCCTGCCAGATTCACGGCCACCCTGATAAACCGGCCAATCATACGAACAGAAGCTGCTGGGTCTTCAAGCATGCCGGCAAGCTCAACGCCGGGCACAAGGGGAGGAGGCCGCCAGGTGATAGGGACGACGAAGAAGTTCGCCAACCAAAAACTGGGGGTCAGAAGCAATTTCCCCCCAAGGATTGACCAATGCCGGAGCGGAAATAGCAGTTCGGCTTCGGCCGCCCACCTCATATAGCCGCGAAATTTGTATCGCGCATACATCACTACGCGCTTAAGATACCATGGGCATTGGCGGAAGCAAAATACGGACAAGCCGGCAAGTATTCCTGTAACATTTATTATCTACTTTCCTTTTTCCCTTCTTTATTATCTCTTAAAAATAGGTGACGCCAAGGACAAATATCTAAACTGACTCTATCGGAGTTCGGATCCGTACACTCACCTACGGGGCTACTTCCGTCAAGGATTCCCCTCACCGAGGACAGGCGGCGCAGACGTGCGACAGGAGGTCCAAAATAACTTTTTGTAGACCGCACTCTTTATTTCAATCCTGCAATATGCCTTTTTCCTCTGCCTTCAACCCCGGGCATGTCAAATAGCCGGGGTTGTGGTCTTTTTATATATAAATTAATCATCGGCATATCACTCAGGTCCTAGTAAACATAATCTGCATTAATCATTCGTTTCTTTTCACAAATGAATTTGGCCCCTATAGCTGTTTCACGGCCATTCCTCGGCATAACCTGGCAGGGGCTCAGTATGGGAACAAATGAGTTGCCAACAAAGTCCGAACAGCTTTATAAGCGTACTTCGGCGTTGCTAGTCTGGCCTTATATGCATCAGCTTTGAATCATGTCTTGGGTCAATGGTTGGGTTGCTCGGCTCCTGTGGTTGCTACCTTACGTTCCACTCTATCGGCTAGGGTAGTAAAGGGAGAACTACTGCGATTGTCCTTCCGGTTCATCTGGTCAAGCACCACAGTAGAGAAAGCCGAAAACTGACTGTCATGATGCTGCGAGAGCTGGTCAACCACTCGATGACTTATCAGAATCTGTCGTGATTCCCTCCGTGTGACATGAATAGGGATGGCAATTTTATCCATGGATCTGGATATCCATGGATACCCGACCCGGTTGGGCAAGGGTATGGAGCGCATTTCTGTCCATGGGTCCATGGATATGGATACCCACGAACAGCCGGGTTGGGCACGGTTATAGTTTGTGCTCCATGGATATCCAATGGATACCCGTATGACATGTGGGGCCATATGCCAGTGACAGTAGAAAGACTGAATCAATGGGAAATGGCAGGTAATATGCAATTGGTGCCATAAGCTATCTGCTGCAGAATCAACCTCTAGTATGTCACACTTAAGGACTCATCGTATTACTTGTTTCCTACTTATGCATGTAGTTTATGTTGTCATTTGTGGGTGAATGATGATGAGTTAATTTGATATTTGTGAAGGCTTCATCCTGACTTTTCTTTGCCCATGGAGCTCCATGGGTATGTGGGTATCCAGCGGGATTGGGCATGGGCACAAGTTGTGCCCATGGATAATTTGGTGGATGGGCAGAGGGTAGAAAGATGGGTCATGCGTTGGATTTGGACCAGCTCCACCCGCCCCAAACCCGACCCATTGCCATCCCTAGACATGAAGGACCTTTTTCTTCAGGTCATATATGTAACGCACCATATTGGAATAAGCCATACACATACCAGGGGATATATCGTAGCCCCCCTATAAAACTCCTATGGCTAAGTGAAAGTGTTAACACCCTATAGTCTGATTGCCTGGTTGGCCGCATTATCACCTCCTTCATGGGCCAATACGTTGGGTCAAGAGTGATTAAATGCTTTTCCGAACACCCTTATACTTCCTACGAGGGGGCCGAAGCCGACGACTAGAAAACTTTTAGATTATATAAAAACGGTCGCACAGGAGGAACACAAGCTTTCAAGCAAAACATAAAAATAGATTAATTATAAAATTGTATTTTACAATTCTCATACACATCACTCGAACATTATGTCTTTTGAGCATTGACCCTCTATCAAGCGGGCGGCCTCTAGGACGTCTTCAAAATAATGCTCCAGTTCGTAACGGTCCTTGCCCTTGGGTGGACTCTTCGGCGCAACATCGATGGCCTTCATCTTCCCCCGGTATGTCTTGGCTCGAGCAAAGGCCATCCGTGCACCCTCAATGCACGCCGACTGCTTCAGAGCATTGATACGTGGCACCGCATCAACAAGCCGCTGCACGAAGCCGAAGTAGCTATCCGAAACAGGCTCAGTTGGCCACAACCGGATTATGATGTTCTTCATGACAACGCCGGATATCCTATGAAGCTCAGCCCATTGGGACATCTGTTCATTCAGCAATAGAGGGCGCTTCTACGCACCAAATTGTGACCAGAAAAGCTTCTCCATTGCATACCCCTCTCGCGCCTAGTAAACTGCGCCGCATTGGAAGAACTTTTTGGCAAGTCTAAAAACTTGTCCGGAGAACTCCACACTTGGTTAAGCTGAGCATAGTTCGGATCGCCGAACTTAGTCCGTAGCAAAAAGGGCTTGCTAGCCGCAATCGCCCCAGCTTGCCGGTTCTCCTCACGAGCTGCTCTGGATTCAGACTACGCTTCTCTCGCCTCTCGTAAGGCCTTGTCAAGTTCAGCCATTTTGGCTTCATTCTCCTTCTCAAGAAGTTCACAGCGACTAGCAGCATTTTTTAGTTCGAGCGCTATTGTGGATATCTTCTCCTCGTCTTGGCCCCGAGCAGCTTGTTCGGCTTTTAACTCAGCCGATTCCCTTTCGGCAGCCGCATTACTAATCCGGGCCAGCTCCTTGGCCCAGGCTAGCTCAGCTCGAAGGATCTCGACTACGAAAGCACCATCTGCAGATATATACACCTTATTACCCAATTCTACACATATTGCTTATATTTTAAACATATGCATAGTATAACTGCCCCAAAATCATACCTTGCGCCTCGTCAAGTCTCCTGTTGATAAGCACGATATCATTATCCGCCTCATCAATCTTATGTTGCAAATCTACAACTTGTATAGTTCGGGCAGTCACCGGAGAAGTCACCGCCTGTGTTCCAATTAATCAGGTCAGTCTCTGGGCATTTCTTTTGATCCTCTGATCGCCTCCCTTGGGTAGCCAATCAGAGTCTCAGGGGATACTATCTATACATAGGTGTATTTTGTGAATAAAACAAAATTGCACATATTAAAGTACAAACGTCGAAGCCTCTTAGTAGGCTCGCAAAGGCCTCATTCAATCCGCTCTTCGCGGACAGGACCTTTTCAACAGCCGTGCCCATCAAGGTACGATGTTCCTCAGAGACAGATGCCTGCCGCATTATGTTCGTCAGTATATCAGGCGCCTCTAGGTCTCCGGAGGCTGGTGTAGGAGTACGGCCACCCTTTGAAAGGATCTGTTTATTCGTATCCGGCTGTATACCGAATGGTTCAGGGCCTACATTGCTAGTCCCTGGACCCTGGGACACCGAAGTTTCACCTTCGGGTAATATCTTCTTCATCATCCGCTCTTCACTGTGGTTTTTCACCACTTATTGCCCTCTCACTGTAGCCACATCATTATTGCACCACTTTTAACAAATCTCGAGGACGAGATTTTTCTTAAGGGGGGGTAGTATCTGTGACACCCCAAAAATTTGGCCTTGTTTTTATGAAATAAATTTTTTTGCCATGAATTAAAACTTTGGATTTCTGAGCTCCATTTTGATTTTTGACTCACTTTCTTCCCTGTTATGATGAGTTTTTCCCAAAGAGAATTTTTTTTCAAGTATGTTATTGGACTTGTTGAACCTCTCAAAAAAAAAACTTTTCTTTTATCAGTGTAACTAATTAACTAAATTAATTGCTTGATCTTTACTTTCTGGAAAATAGTTTTTCAAGGTTAAATGACCATATTTGAACTACAACCATTTGATAGATTCACTTAAAATTTCCACAAAAATTTGGAGATGTCAGGTTATGTTTTTAAATCACTTTTATGCTAAATTATATTTCCTTCATGAAATATTTTGAGCCCTGCACTCAATTTTTCTTCTCTGGTCCAGAGTGCATTTTGCACTGCAACCTATTTAATTATTCATTAAAACTTCTACCAAAATTAAGGGAGGTCAGTAGGAGCCTATTATTCCTCTTTGTGCAAAAACCTAATTATGTTCTTTGAAAAATTTGAGTGAATCAACTTCATCTTCATTCTGGACCAACTTGTTGGTTTGTGCAGCAACCATGTTTTTGCTTGCTCTTTAGCCCTTGATTATTTCTCCTACTTGTAGTCCCCCATGTTAAACCCTTAAGTCCAGGAGCATGCACCTTTTGGATCATTTTTGGTTCATGAAATAATGTCATTTATTTCCTGTCCAGAATTGAAGTTTTGTAAAACTTGCACTAACAAGTTTCTTCTTTTGTCCAACTAACATCACCACTCTCTCTTTCATCCACAGAGACACTGATCTGGAGATTTTGGCCACTCCAAGAAATGCCTAAGTGCCCTTGGCATTTTGTCAAACACCTGATGTGCATGGCCAGTTTTGACATGATTTTGTCTTTGCATTATGACCTTGCACCTTGGATCATACCAGCTTGTCCAATGGTTTTGCCTTAGACTATAACCCCACCCTGCTAAATCCCAGCTCCAACCAAGTGCTCTGGAGTGCCATGGCATTTCGTCGAGCACATTCAGTGCGTGCACTGGACGCGCCCAGAGCACGCGTATTGCAGCCACGCGGCCGAGCCGACACGCTGGCCCCCACGGCTTTGGCCCGCTCTGCAGAACCTCGCCACGCGCTCCCCTTCTCTCAGCTACGCGCCAAGCCACCCCTCGCCACGCCCGGCAAGCCAAGCGCTAGCCGCCGCCGCCGCCCGACAGCCTCTGGCCATGTCGGTGCCGCCCAAGCCACTCCCCACTCGCCACCTGCCCCTGGAGCAGTGCACTCTCGTCCACTAGCTCTTGCCGTCATCCCCAGCCACGCCACGTTGCCCTGCAAGCTACAGCGAGGCGGTTCGTCGGAGAGCTTATCCGGCCGCCGCGGAACCGACCTCGACGAGCTATAAAAGGAGGCCCCCGAGCCACCCCGTGCACGCAGGAAGCCTTAGAATGCTCCCCTAGTTCTCCCATGGCAGCAAATCGACTCGGGGAAGGTCTTCTTCCCCATCTCCGGCAACGGCAGCCGCCACCACTGCCCTGGCCAATTCGGCACCACCAGGGCCTCCCACTCTCCATTCTCTCCACCAAGAGCCTCCTCATCTTCCCGTGAGCCATCCCCACTACTCAATTTTGATCGGGACACACCGCGGGAGAAAAATCACCTTGCTCCCGAGGCCACCTCCGCCGAGAAGCTCGCCGCCGGCAGCTCCCTCCGTCCCCACCTACCTGGCGACCATCGGGAGGACCGCCCTGGAGTGGCGGATCCATCCCCGCTCTTTGAGCCCCGCGGGGAGCCGCCGTTCGCCGGCGACGATCGCCGTTGCCTCGCCTCCGTTCGGGCAGAAGAAGAGGAGGGAGGGATAGACTGGTCAAACCTGACCAGTGGGCCCCTTGGACCCACTGTCAGTGACCCTGCGCCTATCCACGTCAGTTAAGTGAAGGCGTATTTTTCCCCAGTACGCTTTCCCCGCTCCAAAAACATATTCCCTTCCGAACCGTTTTCTTTTCTGTTTTAATTTGTAAAGCAGATTTTGACCAGAACTTTGACTGGCTATAACTTTTTAAATATAACTCCAAATGAGTTGATTCTTTTTCCTACCTTCCTTAAATTTGGTCTAGTTTATTTTAAGATTTATTTGAAAAATTTTCAGAACAACTTTTGGTGCTGTTTTTATTTTGTGTGTTAATTCAAATATATTTTCAAATAGGATTTTGGGGAGAGAGAAGAAGCTTTCAAAAGTTTTGGGGAGCACCTCACCCCTCCACAACATTGAAGGCAAGCATTCTGAATCCCGGCATAATATTTTTGGTGTGATCATTGATGCATTTATAACACCACCGCATTTCGAAGGACTTGTTATTTCATGTGATGTGATCATATGCATGGGTACATGTTATTGACTTTCATGCTGATGGTAATGGACACACTTGTGATGATAATCACCCTCATGAGCCTTGCATGCATACCGGCAGGAAACCGGGAAAAACCTCTGCCTTGGGTAGGTATGAGTTTGTCGCCGGTCTCCGTCGAGACGGTTCTGTCTGATATGGCATGGTAAGGTGATATGAGTGGTGACTCTGTTGGATGAAATATATTTGTTATACTAATCATGCAGGGGATACTTAAACCTCCTGAGTCGACCGTAGATCGAGTCTTGTTCCAGTAAACCCCATACTTGTTTCGTACTACCACTCGTCTCTACAGCAAGTAGAGTACGGTTCAGTAAGTTGTCAACCTCTTGCTAGCACACACCGTACAGAGAGGCCATGGTGGAAGATACCGGTTGTAGCTGGTAGGCAGGCCACCTGGTCCGGGGGCATGGGTGTTTCCGGTTGGGACCGAGAGGGGAGGCCACCCCTTAGAGCGCGCGATATAAATTTGATCCCATGCTACGCGAGGTTGTAGCCTCCCCACTTAGAGTTGCTTGACAGGTGTCATGGGTGATGCCAGACACGTGTGAGTTAAGCTGGTGTGTGCAAGTTAGGTGTGTTTTCAACAAAAAGACCGTAGATGGAATTAGTCCCGATGGACTAAAGAAATCCGTTACTCGTGGGTAAAGAGTACACCCTCTGCAGAGAATAAACCTATTCGAATAGCCGTGTCCATGGTTAAGGATTTCAGTCTGGGATGGGTCAGGTGTCGGTCTTAGTGTCGGTCTTCGGAGGTGAAACGGTTAACCAGGAAATGGAATTACTACTCGCGACTTGTGATATCTATGATTATTATTATTGTTAACTAACCCGTGATATTATTGTTATTATCGAGTATCTCTGGGATGGTTCTACCTCCAGGGATATTCATTATGATTGTTTCTTTTAAAGCCCTTTATGTGGCGTCGCCCAGACGCCCTACTGTGGCATTTCTTTTTAAAGCCCTTTATGTGGCGTCACCCAGACGCCCAACTGTGGTATTTCTTTTAAAGCCCTTTATGTGGTGTCGCTCAGACGCCCGACTGTGGCATTATTTCTAAAGCCCTTTATGTGGCGTCGCCCAGACGCCCGACTGTGGTATTTCTTTTAAAGCCCTTTATGTGGTGTCGCTCAGACGCCCGACTGTGGCATTTCCTTTAGAGCCCTTTATGTGGTGTCGCTAAGACACCCGACTGTGGCATTGCTTGTTATTTATTTCATAAATTTTAATACTACTATGTTATTGCAATTTTATAAATAGCCGCAGGCACGCATCAGAAATTTATTTACTATTTTCGACTGACGTCATGAGCATAAAATATTTTTCAGCACATCATTGTTATATTATACCTGTGTTCATAATGTTTGCGAATACATTCAAAGTACTCACTGGCTTGTCCCTGGCTATTGTCTTGGCCAGATTTTTCTTGCTCGGAGAGGAGCGACGCGATGCCAGCCCCGGAAACCACTCAATGGAGATAGCAGCCTCGCGAAGATAGGAATTTAACCTGGTCCGCTGTTCCCGTGGGGAATGGAGTCCCATAGACACAGATGTTTCACAACCCGCTTCCGCCATCAACCACTAGAAACCATTTGTTGTACCCTCAGGCCAGAATGGTCTTGTACTACATATTTTGTATTTTTGCTTGGAGTTTCTGTATCAAGTTGGAGCCTCATCAGCTAACAGTAATCCTGGGGCTGATGAGCACGACGGTCTTTTCTGGAAATTTATTACCCGGAAAACCGGTCGTGACAGACTTGGTATCAGAGCCAGGCTGACCATTGGCTAATCCTATCCTAGCCAGGTCAATAAACTTAGGCAAACCAACCCACCAGACCTTAGCAAAACCCCAGCCATACTTCTCGTGCTAGATAGCCACACAGTGACCCCAACACCTTTTGGCAGTCGGTGCCCAACCTATCAACCTAACCTGTCACTCATGCGCCAGTGACCGGCCCCTAAATAGTCCTTTCTCACAAGCGTGCGAAGGAAGACTCCGCTCCCTTTTCCTATAAAAAGGCGCGCTAGCACCCAACCAGCACAGCACAACCGCTACCCCAAACCGAGCCACAATGCCTGGATCTATCGTGCACAACGAAACCACAGCAACCAACCTCGGAGGTTTTGTGAAAATCCTCGCTAACCTCACCCATCGTGCCTATGCGTTAGAGGAGCCACCAGAATATGTTGTGTATCAAGGACCCATGAGTGGTGAAGACCGTCAATTCTGGGCCACTGTGCACATTTACGGTAGGAGTCTAGCACCCGAACGCCCCTACCGGTTCACCGGAAGAACAACTTCCTTTGAGCCACAAGCCATCCAGCTAGCCGCTCGAGAGGCTATAGTTCATCTCAGGCACTTGTCGCCCAGAGTTAACTGTCGCTCGTTCCACTACTACCCCAGACGTGAAGGATATGGTAGACCACCCCAAGTTGCCAACGGAGATCACGAGGCGGACCCCGCATTGTTGCACCTAGTGCGTTATGTAAGAGTACTAGAGGCGCTGTTCGACCAGATCACTATTGATCTAATCGCAGCTCGTGGAGAGCTGGTTCGTCGAGCCCCGGCGAGAGAAGAAAACGAGCCCAAGGCCGACAACCCAGTCGTGCTGTTTGGACAACCGATCGAGACCCCGAGGTCTGCTCCAGCCATCAGCCAAGGTGCTGCGATAACCCCGGAAGTGCTTCGTCGCATATTAGGAACACACTCCAACGGGGTTGTGGCCAACAATCCCCGCGATGGTCATCATCACTACACCGACCCTGCAGTTCCCCCGCCATCTCCGACTAATCCCGGCAGAGAGACTCGTGGAGAAGCCTCGACATCCACCAGGCACGCCCGTTTAGACATAAACGAGGTAGACTGAGCCGTATGAGTAGCACCAAGTTTCAATGTATCCTCGCTTTGTAATCACGCGACCGTGTATATTAACGCAGCATGTCGTTGTGCCTCTGTCTTAATAGTAGCCTTGCGTATTTGGTCAGCGCATAGCTGCATATTTTTCCGGGCACAACTACCAAAACCAACCCGACGACAACCACAGTAACGCGTTTTTTTTGAGATATGTGTATCTCTGACACTGACCTGACCTTTGGAGCCAAGCTGGCAAATTTATTACCTTTCACCATGGTAAAACGATCCGGCTCCATTGCTATATAAGGGCCACCTTGTGACCTTACCCAGCAACCCTCACTTTGCGCACAACACTCACGCTTCTTCCTGTCATGCCGAACCCCAGCATTCATCTGAGAACCCCAGATGCAACCCCAGGTAGCTTTGTCAAAATATTGTGGGATTTTACCCGCAGTACCATGGGTTCTACCCAGCCACCCCAGTACGAGCTGTTCAAATCAAGGATCACCCCATCCACCTCGGAATATTGGGCAGCAGTACACATTCCTCCTGTAGACCCCAACCAAGATCCAATAGAAGTTTCCTTCGTGGGGAAATCTATGCCAACCCCACACTTGGCCATAGAAGCTGCTGCGAAAGAAGCGATTGCTCGTCTTCGATCCGCAGTACCCTATGCCCGCGAACGAGGATATTATTACTTTCCGAGTCGTGCAGCTCCCGGAGAAGTAACGTCTTTTCCCGGTGGGCGTATTGAGAGAGACCCAGTTCTGGCCAACCTTATCCAGTACATCATTGCTCAAGAGCATTTAAACCAGCGAGTGATGGATTATCTCCAGAGCCTCACAGATTTAAATCCTCAGATTGCCATCGGCAGACCACTGAGACCCGACCCAGAGAGATGCATACATCGACTGGTCAATCCACTGCCTCCGATTGAAGAGGAATGTATTCCTTTACCAGAGACATTTTATCAGGACCCCGTCCAGTTACTGTTTCCTTTTTAGACGTCACTATTGTATTTGTTCCTTGCAACATTTATTTACGTATGTGACTTATGCGTGATACCCTGAGTTTGTGCGGCAAGTCAATTATTTGGCTTCTACTAATGTGTGTAGTTTTTGTTGTGGTTTATGCTCCTTTAAATTAACTGTTTTTCCCTCGCAAAATCCTGGAGCAAGATTTCTTTTCCCTGAGTTGCTACACCTGCCCTTTCTCACGACGTGGATTATTTAATTTCACTCAGCACCACGAGCAGGCTCACAACCATAATCATTCGGACACATACACTGTTTGCAAAACTTTGCAACGGTGTTACATCCAGCTAATCACCCCCCTAACAACAGTTAGCACCCGGCACACTCCATCTACTCCTCATGATCACCACCACCGCGGAGAGCCAACACCCGAGCCGTAGCATCGCGATACTCGTCGAAGATCATCGCGCACAGGAGCACAGAGAGCCCCAGCAGCGTCGCCAGCCCTCCGCATATCAGGATCACAAACCAGTCCGGCATCGCCTCCGCCATTAGAGCCTCACCCAAGCTTCTGTAAGCAGTAATGGAGAAAGAAGGAAGAGGAGAAGTGAGACCAGATGTGAGGAAGAAGAGAGAGTCACCCCGGCCGTTTTTATAGCTCGAGCTCGGTGTACGGTGGGCGAAGTCCACCAACTCCGCTCGTCGCCGATCGCCAGTGTTCGGAGTCGAATCCGCGAGCAGTGCCGACAGCACGCTGGCCCGCGAGGTGAGTGCACGTTGCACCGGCAGCTAGCACGCCGAGCACTACCACGGTACGGCCTAGATGCCCTACGCATTAGGCATCACCGGTGGAGAAAGCGCGAGAAAGCGCGCGGGAGAGAGGAAGAAGAAAGGGCCAGAGGGAGAAGAAGAGGAGACTGACAGTGGGCCCCGGGTCCACCTGTCGGCCAGAGAGAGCATTGTGCTCTCGGGTACAATCAGCGTATATCTAAATTTAGGAGTTATCCTAAATTTATATCCAGCGTAGAAATCGCCCGTTTTTGTCCCGGACCGTAGACTTTTCCGCGCAACCCCAGTTTTTCACACTGTGGTTTTTCACCACTTATTGCCCTCTCACTGTAGCCACATCATTATTGCACCACTTTTAACAAATCTCGAGGACGAGATTTTTCTTAAGGGGGGGTAGTATCTGTGACACCCCAAAAATTTGGCCTTGTTTTTATGAAATAAAATTTTTTGCCAGGAATTAAAACTTTGGATTTCTGAGCTCCATTTTGATTTTTGACTCACTTTCTTCCCTGTTATGATGAGTTTTTCCCAAAGAGAAATTTTTTTTCAAGTATGTTATTGGACTTGTTTAACCTCTCAAAAAAAAACTTTTCTTTTATTAGTGTAACTAATTAACTAAATTAATTGCTTGATCTTTACTTTCTGGAAAATAGTTTTTCAAGGTTAAATGGCCATATTTGAACTACAACCATTTGATAGATTCACTTAAAATTTCCACAAAAATTTGGAGATGTCAGGTTATGTTTTTAAATCACTTTTATGCTAAATTATATTTCCTTCATGAAATATTTTGAGCCCTGCACTCAATTTTTCTTCTCTGGTCCAGAGTGCATTTTGCACTGCAACCTATTTAATTATTCATTAAAACTTCTACCAAAATTAAGGGAGGTCAGTAGGAGCCTATTATTCCTCTTTGTGCAAAAACCTAATTATGTTGTTTGAAAAATTTGAGTGAATCAACTTCATCTTCATTCTGGACCAACTTGTTGGTTTGTGCAGCAACCATGTTTTTGCTTGCTCTTTAGCCCTTGATTATTTCTCCTACTTGTAGTCCCCCATGTTAAACCCTTAAGTCCAGGAGCATGCACCTTTTGGATCATTTTTGGTTCATGAAATAATGTCATTTATTTCCTGTCCAGAATTGAAGTTTTGTAAAACTTGCACTAACAAGTTTCTTCTTTTGTCCAACTAACATCACCACTCTCTCTTTCATCCATAGAGACACTGACCTGGAGATTTTGGCCACTCCAAGAAATGCCTAAGTGCCCTTGGCATTTTGTCAAACACCTGATGTGCATGGCCAGTTTTGACATGATTTTGTCTTTGCATTATGACCTTGCACCTTGGATCATACCAGCTTGTCCAATGGTTTTGCCTTAGACTATAACCCCACCCTGCTAAATCCCAGCTCCAACCAAGTGCTCTAGAGTGCCATGGCATTTCGTCGAGCACATTCAGTGCATGCACTGGACGCACCCAGAGCGCGCGTATTGCAGCCACACGGCCGAGCCGACACGCTGGCCCCCACGGCTTTGGCCCGCTCTGCAGAACCTCGCCACGCGCTCCCCTTCTCTCAGCTACACACCAAGCCACCGCTCGCCACGCCCGGCAAGCCAAGCGCTAGCCGCCGCCGCCGCCCGACAGCCTCTGGCCATGTCGGTGCCACCCAAGCCACTCCCCACTCGCCACCTGCCCCTGGAGCAGTGCACTCTCGTCCACTAGCTCTTGCCGTCATCCCCAGCCACGCCACGTTGCCCTGCAAGCTACAGCGAGGCGGTTCGCCGGAGAGCTCATCCGGCCGCCGCGGAACCGACCTCGACGAGCTATAAAAGGAGGCCCCCGAGCCACCCCGTGCACACAGGAAGCCTTAGAATGCTCCCCTAGTTCTCCCATGGCAGCAAATCGACTCGGGGAAGGTCTTCTTCCCCATCTCCGGCAACGGCAGCCGCCACCACTGCCCCGGCCATTTCGGCACCACCAGGGCCTCCCACTCTCCGTTCTCTCCACCAAGAGCCTCCTCATCTTCCCGTGAGCCATCCCCACTACTCAATTTTGATCGGGACACACCGCGGGAGAAAAATCACCTTGCTCCCGAGGCCACCTCCGCCGAGAAGCTCGCCGCCGGCAGCTCCCTCCGTCCCCACCTACCTGGCGACCATCGGGAGGACCGCCCTGGAGTGGAGGATCCATCCCCGCTCTCTGAGCCCCGCCGGGAGCCGCCGTTCGCCGGCGACGGTCGCCGTTGCCTCGCCTCCGTTCGGGCAGAAGAAGAGGAGGGAGGGATAGACTAGTCAAACCTGACCAGTGGGCCCCTTGGACCCACTGTGAGTGACCCTGCGCCTATCCACGTCGGTTAAGTGAAGGCGTATTTTTCCCCAGTACGCTTTCCCCGCTCCAAAAACATATTCCCTTCCGAACCGTTTTCTTTTCTGTTTTAATTTGTAAAACAGATTTTGACCAGAACTTTGACTGGCTATAACTTTTTAAATATAACTCCAAATGAGTTGATTCTTTTTCCTACCTTCCTTAAATTTGGTCTAGTTTATTTTAAGATTTATTTGAAAAAATTTCAGAACAACTTTTGGTGCTGTTTTTATTTTGTGTGTTAATTCAAATATATTTTCAAATAGGATTTTGGGGAGAGAGAAGAAGCTTTCAAAAGTTTTGGGGAGCACCTCACCCCTCCACAACATTGAAGGCAAGCATTCTGAATCCCGGCATAATATTTTTGGTGTGATCATTGATGCATTTATAACACCACCGCATTTCGAAGGACTTGTTATTTCATGTGATGTGATCATATGCATGGGTACATGTTATTGATTTTCATGCTGATGGTAATGGACACACTTGTGATGATAATCACCCTCATGAGCCTTGCATGCATACCGGCAGGAAACCGGGAAAAACCTTTGCCTTGGGTAGGTATGAGTTTGTCGCCGGTCTCCGTCGGGACGGTTCTGTCTGATATGGCATGGTAAGGTGATATGAGTGGTGACTCTGTTGGATGAAATATATTTGTTATGCTAATCATGCAGGGGATACTTAAACCTCCTGAGTCGACCGTAGATCGAGTCTTGTTCCAGTAAACCCCATACTTGTTTTGTACTACCACTCGTCTCTACAGCAAGTAGAGTACGGTTCAGTAAGTTGTCAACCTCTTGCTAGCACACACCGTACAGAGAGGCCATGGTGGAAGGTACCGGTTGTAGCTGGTAGGCAGGCCACCTGGTCCGGGGGCATGGGTGTTTCCGGTTGGGACTGAGAGGGGAGGCCACCCCTTAGAGCGCGCGATATAAATTTGATCCCATGCTACGCGAGGTTGTAGCCTCCCCACTTAGAGTTGCTTGACAGGTGTCATGGGTGATGCCAGACACGTGTGAGTTAAGCTGGTGTGTGCAAGTTAGGTGTGTTTTCAACAAAAAGACCGTAGATGGAATTAGTCCCGATGGACTAAAGAAATCCGTTACTCGTGGGTAAAGAGTACACCCTCTGCAGAGAATAAACCTATTCGAATAGCCGTGTCCATGGTTAAGGATTTCAGTCTGGGATGGGTCAGGTGTCGGTCTTAGTGTCGGTCTTCGGAGGTGAAACGGTTAACCAGGAAATGGAATTACTACTCGCGACTTGTGATATCTATGATTATTATTATTGTTAACTAACCCGTGATATTATTGTTATTATCGAGTATCTCTGGGATGGTTCTACCTCCAGGGATATTCATTATGATTGTTTCTTTTAAAGCCCTTTATGTGGCGTCGCCCAGACGCCCTACTGTGGCATTTCTTTTTAAAGCCCTTTATGTGCCGTCGCCCAGACGCCCGACTGTGGTATTTCTTTTAAAGCCCTTTATGTGGTGTCTCTCAGACGCCCGACTGTGGCATTATTTTTAAAGCCCTTTATGTGGCGTCGCCCAGACGCCCAACTGTGGTATTTCTTTTAAAGCCCTTTATGTGGTGTCGCTCAGACGCCCGACTGTGGCATTTCTTTTAGAGCCCTTTATGTGGTGTCGCTAAGACGCCCGACTGTGGCATTTCTTGTTATTTATTTCATAAATTTTAATACTACTATGTTATTGCAATTTTATAAATAGCCGCAGGCACGCATCAGAAATTTATTTACTATTTTCGACTGACGTCATGAGCATAAAATATTTTTCAGCACATCATTGTTATATTATACCTGTGTTCATAATGTTTGCGAGTACATTCAAAGTACTCACTGGCTTGTCCCTGGCTATTGTCTTGGCCAGATTTTTCTTGCTCGGAGAGGAGCGACGCGATGCCAGCCCCGGAAACCACTCAATGGAGATAGCAGCCTCGCGAAGATAGGAATTTAACCTGGTCAGCTGTTCCCGTGGGGAATGGAGTCCCATAGACACAGATGTTTCACAACCCGCTTCCGCCATCAACCACTAGAAACCATTTGTTGTACCCTCAGGCCAGAATGGTCTTGTACTACATATTTTGTATTTTTGCTTGGAGTTTCTGTATCAAGTTGGAGCCTCATCAGCTAACAGTAATCCTGGGGCTGATGAGCACGATGGTCTTTTCTGGAAATTTATTACCCGGAAAACCGGTCATGACAGGACGGAGTCCATCTTTGGTCCTCTCTGCCTCACCCCCCTTCACAGGCATCTGGTATGGTGCCAGGGTCAGCATCCTTGTTAAAACATGATTCGCTGGGCCTTCGTGCAGGGGGGCCAGACACATAATTAGTTCCGCTTTCTTTATCCAGCCCTGGAAGAAGATAGTTTGCTTAGTACCATATTACAGTATGCGTAATTACAAAGTGTTCGGAAGACAAGTGCTTACCGGCATATCCGGACGGTTGCAGTCAAGGCCAGCATCCTTAGTAGTTTCCGGCCAATGTTTTCGCTTCCTGAAAAACAGCTTCCACATCGCTTCGTGCATAGTGCCAAAGAGGTTTCTGAGGGTTTGTGGTCCTTCTGGATTAAGCTCCCACATTTGGCGAGACCTACACTGGCATGGCAGGATTCGGCGAACTAGCATCACCTGAATCACGTTGACAAGATCGATGTCTCTCTCAAGGAGGGTCCGGATGTGACTCTATAGAGTCTGCACTTCGTCGACTGATCCCCAGTCCAGCCCCTTGTTAATCGATAATGCAAGCTGGGGCGGAGGGCCGGAACAGAACGCAGGTATAGCTGCCCACTTAGTGTTACGAGGTGCCGTGACATAAAACCACTCTCGCTGCCATAGGTAGGAGGTTTCGGTGAAAGAGCCTTTTGTCCAAAGAGTGTTGTTAAGCTTGCTCACTACAGCACTACCACATGCCGCATGTTCCCCGTCAACTACCTTCGGCTTCACACTGAAGGTCTTGAGCCATAAGCCGAAGTGTGGGGGGATTCGGAGGAAGGCCTTGCATGTAATGATAAATGCCAAGACGTGGAGGATATAGTCCAGGGCTAGATCATGAAATCTAGCCTGTTATAAAACATTAGCCCCCAGACAATGGGGTGAAGAGCGAACCCTATCCCCCGAAGGATGTGGGGGATGAATACGACCCTCTCGCCAAATCTGGGGGTCGGAATAACCTGTCCTTGGGCAGGAAGCCTGTGGTGGACCTTCGCGGTCAAATATCTGGCTGCCCAAAGCTTTGCAATATCGTCCTCTATAACGAAGGAAGCCACCCATCAGCCTTGAGAGCTGGGTCCGGACATGATGGGGAGGCTTGAAGCAATGAAGTCGAACCTTGAGTGCTAGAACTCGAGGTTGGGAAGGCTGAGGAGAGGTTTGACATAAAAGGGACAACCCTTGGTTCCTTTCTAAAGGCAGCGGGTATTGAATGCCTCCTCCTAAGCCTGAGAACCTGCCTATTCCTAAGGAATTTTCGCCGTAGGACGGTTGGGTTACCCACGCTCGTATTGATGAGAATCCCACGATAAGGGGACACGACCTCTGCTTCGACAGGACGTGCCAATAAAAACGGGACGGGAAACGGTTTGAAATAATAACCGGACAAGCGTGACATTGCGTTACTAAAGTTGTCAGCAGATTAGATTTGTGAAATATCATACTCTCTACTGCTGTGTGTTACAGATCCAGACACGTTTATTTCGTCCGAAGACTATCTTGGAGTTCGGAAGGAGGAAGTCGCCTTGCAATGCCAAAGACAAATCTACGCGCCGGATACCTTGTCATTGAAGCCAGGTTCATGGGCTACTGAGGGAGTCCTGGACTAAGGGGTCCTCGGGCGTCCGGGCTGCTATCCATGGGCTGAACTGATGGGCTGTGAAGATACAAAGACCGAAGACTGCACCCCTGTCCGGATGGGACTCTCCTTGGCGTGGAGGGCAATCTTGGCGACCAAATATGTAGATTCCTTTCTTTGTAACTGACCATGTGTAACCCTAGATCCTGCCGGTGTCTATATAAACTGGAGGACTTAGTCTGGAGAGAAGGAGATATTCATTACCATAGCCATACAAGCTAGACCTCTAGGGTTTAGCTATTACGATATCGAGGTAGATCAACTCTTGTAATACTCATATTCATCAATTTCAATCAAGCAGGACGTAGGGTATTACCTCCATAGAGAGGGCCGAACCTGGGTAAGCATCATGTCCCTTGTCTCCTGTTACCATCGACCTTAGACACACAGTTCAGAAGAGGCGGATGTCGCATTTTATGCATCAAAGACTGATATAAACATGTTTCGATATATGCTTGCATTCAAATATGTAAATTGGAGAACATGTTGTCTGCAATCCACACATGAAGGGAGATATGCGTATATCAAACAAGTTCATTAATTTGACTTTCAACATGTTCACGGAGTACTATAATACTGTACAACATGCTACTCGATCGAGGTGTTCAATTTTGGATTTAGTTCACTATTTTGACCTGGTGAACGAGCTATTTCATGGAATCGAGATATTTCATTTTGGGTTTGAATGGGTCAACTATTTGTCATATAGTAGATCGCTAGCAACGAGCATGTAAAACACATTACTCCCGAGCATCATCTCTCCATCTAAAAAAGAAGTGGCAAGCTAATATTTCAAAATTTGATTCGAATCGACTTGGTAAGGTAGACGTGGATGCTCGTTCTCCCAAAATTTCAACGAACCATTAAACACCCTCTACTTGGTGGAATTCGCCCGAGCAAATAAATGGGAGACGCGAAATTATTGGCCTATGTGGGACATGCATCAATTGGCCCATTGTACATCGAGGGTAGGTTTGTAACTTCATCCAAGCGCGCCTTCTCCTTGGCCGAAATGACATGTGCCGAATAATTCATAAAACATGGTCGGCAAAACACCCTCTACTCGCCCAAAATAGCTCGCGCCCACTATTTCAAAACACGCTCTCCTCGCCCGAAATCGCTCGCCCCCACTATATTTGAAAACACGCCCTCCTCGCCCGAAATCGCTCGCGCCCACAATATTTCAAAACACGCCCTCCTCGGCCAAAGTCGCTCATGCTCACTATTTGGGAGAAGAAAAGTTACTCTACTATCCCCGACCCTCAGTACATAGACCCAAGATGAGAAGCCTAAAGGCAGGGGTAGAACTGTAACTCCCCCACATTTCAGACAAATGTGTCCGTAAGACATGGTTCCCACTCCCAATCCCCCATTCATAGCTCATGGGCGCCAAATCACCTTCTTCCCGGAAGCTCCCTTCTCTCAAGCCGCAAAACCTCAGCCCCTCCTCCATGGCGCCCCATCGCACCAAATTCACATTCGCCCTCCTCTCTAATCCTGGAGACGCTGCCATTTGCCGTCGTGCACTAGGCTGTGTGCCTCTTACTCCATGCCGCCGGAGCTGCCCCGACGACATCCCACATGAACCGTAACGGAGCCGATTCACCCCCGCCGTTGTTCACGGCGCCGGAGCGGCTCCAACTTTCGACCCTTCTAGAGCCCCGGTGCTGATTCCCCGTAGCCATCGACCATCGCGACATCTCTGCTTCCCTGCCGACGGCAGCCACCGCACAAGGCGTTAGGTCGACCACAAGTTGGTCCGGCTATAGCGGCAACTCAAGACGAACACCAGACCGCCCCACCTCGCCATAAAGGCAAGAACAAAACAGCTCGGGGTTGTCCATAGGACCGTCAACAGGACTTGGGTAGTAGAGCAGGAAACTCAAGAGCGACCTATGAATCGCGAGGACATACCTCGACACGCTACAATGGCCAGCTATTCGGACGTGACAAACCTAGACACGCCCAGGCCGAAGACCGCAAACGGACTCCATCGTAGGTGTGTCGCAGTGTGGTTCAACATAGAGGCGCCACACACCCTCTTTGCTTCACAGACGAAGTAATGGAGTATGAATTCCCAGATGGGTTCAAACCTATGAATATCAAATCATACGATGGAACAACGGATCCCACGGTATGGATCAAGGACTTCCTCCTCCATATCCACATGGCCCGTGGGGACGACCTTTGAGGGAGTCCAGGATTAGGGGGTCTCCGGACAGCCGGACTATATCCTTTGGTCGGACTGTTGGACTATGAACATACAAGATTGAAGACTTCGTCCCGTGTTCGGATGAGACTTTCCTTGGCTTGGAAGGCAAGCTAGGCAATACGGATGTGTAGATCTCCTCCCATGTAACCGACTCTGTGTAACCCTAGCCCCCTCCAGTGTCTATATAAACCAGAGGGTTTAGTCCATAGGACAACATACAATCATACCATAGGCTAGCTTCTAGGGTTAGCCTCTACGATCTCGTGGTACATCAACTCTTGTAATACTCATCATCAAGAACAATCAAGCAGGACGTAGGGTATTACCTCCATCAAGAGGGCCCGAACCTGGGTAAACATCTTGTCCACCGCCTCTTGTTACCATCTGCCTTAGATGCACAGTTCGGGACCCCCTACCCGAGATCCGCCGGTTTTGACACCGACATTGGTGCTTTCATTGAGAGTTCCACTGTGTCGTCACCATAAGGCTTGATAGCTCCTTCGATCATCGGTAGCGATGCGGTCCAGGGTGAGGTTTTCCTCCTCGGACAAATCTTTGTATTCGGTGGCTTCGCACTGCGGGCCAATTCGCTTGGCCATCTGGAGCAGACTGAGAGCTACGCCCCTGGCCATCAGGTTAGATGCAGAAACTTGAACTACACGGCCGATATCCGCGGAGACTTGATCTTCGACGGATTCACGCCCATGTCAGGTGTGCCGCACAGTCACGACGAGCATGGCATAACTCTGTCGTCAGACAGTATTTGGGAGATCGCATCTGCAACTACTCCGGCCGTCAATCCGGAGCAAATCGCGCCATCCGAGAGCGGAGGGATAGACCCCGCCACGGAGGCCGCTCTCTGAGCGGCGATAGAGCCGGATGCTGACTTCACCCCTTATGGGGCCGTGTCACCGAACCACTGGATTCATCCTCGGCCACGGACTCCGAGCCGCTTATATCCGTGCCCGTCGATCCCGACTGGGCGCCGATCATGGAGTTCACCTCCGTGGATATATTTCAACACTCACCTTTTGGCGATGTGCTAAATTCATTAAGGTCTCTCTCCCTGTCAGGAGAACCTTGGCCGAACTATGTCCAGCTAGAATGGGATGTGGACGACGAAGAAATTCGCTGCCCACCCACCAACCACTTAGTAGCCACTGTCGACGATTTAACCGACATGCTCAACTTTGACTCCGAAGACTTCGACGGTATGGACGACGATGCAGGAGACGAACAAGAACCACCACCCACAGGGCACTGGACCGCCACCTCAGCATATGATATATACATTGTGGACACCCCCAAAGAAGGCAATGGCGACGAGACAGCGGAGAACGACCCCTCCAAGAAGCAACCCAAGCAACGACGTCAGCGGCACCGCTCTAAGTCTCGCCACAACAAAAGTAGTGATACCGGCACAGGAGATAATAACACTCCGGATAGTGCCGAAGACAACAACAATCCCCTCTAGCACGATGCAGAGCCATAGGATGAACAAGCTAGCCCTCCAGAGCGGGAAGCAGATGGAGAACCGGAGGAGAACATTTACATGCCTCTCACCGAAGACAAGGCGAGCCTCGGCGACGAAGAATTTATCGTGCCTGATGACCCCGTCGAGCAAGAGCGATTCAAGCGCCGGCTTATGGCCATGGCAAATAGCCTGAAGAAAAAGCAGCAACAGCTTCAAGCTGATCAAGACTTGCTAGCAGACAGATGGACCGAAGTCCTTGCGGCCGAGGAGTACGAACTCGAGCGCTCCTCCTAGAGTTACCCAAAACGCATGTTGCTACCTCACCTCAAGGAGGAAGCAATGAAAACTCATTTACCAGTGTAGGATGCGGCTGACCGGCCACTGCGTGGCCGGGCCAGAGAGGCATTTCAGCCTGAAGTTCAGCCTGCACCCCGCCGCCATTCAATCAAAAAAACTAAGGCCCCGGGGCAACACAGGGGACCTACGAGACGTATTGGACAGTAAGGCAAAAATCGCAAGGTCAATATACGGGTCATGGGCACGCGCGCCAACATGGGACAATGATCGTCGCGTCGAATACACCAAAAGTAAATCCGGCCGGGCCGAATGCAGCAGACAAGACTCATATGAACTGCACCGGGATATAGCCTGGCCCAGAGGCGCCACACACCCCCTATGCTTCACTGATGAAGTTATGAATCACGAGTTCCCGGAGGGTTTCAAACCCATAAATATCGAATCATACGATGGTACAACAGATCCCGATATATGGATTGAGGATTTTCTCCTTCACATCCACATGGCTCGTGGTGATGATCTACATGCCATCAAGTACCTCCCACTAAAAATCAAAGGACCAGCTCGGCATTGGCTGAATAGCTTGGCAGCAGACTTCATAGGCAATTGGGAGGATTTGGAAGACGCATTCCTGGATAACTTCCAGGGCACTTATGTGTGGCCACCGGATGCTGATGACTTGAGCCATATAACCTAGCAGCCTGGGGAATCGGCCAGACAATTGTGGACACGGTTCCTGACTAAGAAAAACCAAATTGTCGACTGTCCGGACCCAGAGGCCCTAGCGGCATTCAAGCATAACATCCGTGACAAATGGCTGGCTCGCCACCTTGGCCAGGAGAAGCCGAAATCTATGGCAGCCCTCACAACACTCATGACCCACTTTTGCGTGGGCGAGGATAGCTGGCTAGCTCGCAGCAACAACACATCGAGGAATCCATGCACTTCGGATACCAAAGATGCCAACGGTAGGGAACGTCGTAATAGACCAAAGTGCAGCAATAACGGCGATAACATCGAAGATACAATAGTCAAATGCCAGATTCAGAGGCCCTAGATCCGGTCAGCGGAAAAAGCCATTTAAAAGAAGTACTCCGGCTCCATCCAGTTTGGATCGCATAGTGTATCGCTCGTGTCAAATCCACGGCACCCCCGACAAGCCAGCCAATCACACCAACAAAGAATGCTGGTTGTTCAAGTAGGCCGGCAGGTTAAATGCTGAAAACAAGGACAAGGGGCTGCATAGCGATGACGAGGAGGAACCCCGACCGCCGAACACAGGAGGATAGAAGGGTTTCCCCCCACAAGTGAAGACGGTGAACATGATATACGCAACCCACATTCCCAAGAGGGAGCGGAAGCGTGCACTAAGGGACGTCTATGCGATGGAGCCCGTCGCCCCAAAGTTCAACCCATGGTCTGCTTGCTCGATCACCTTTGATCGCAGGGACCACCCCACTAGTATCCATCATGGCGGAACCGCCGCACTGGTCCTAGACCCCATCATCGGTGGATTTCACCTCACTCGAGTCCTTATGGATGGCGGCAGTAGCCTGAACCTGCTCTATCCATACACAGTGCGAAAAATGGGTATTGATCCCTCGAGGATCAAACCCACCAAAACCACCTTTAAAGGCGCCATCCCAGGTGTAGAGGCCCATTGCACAGGATCAATCACACTAGAAGTGGTCTTTGGATCACCGGACAACTTCCGAAGCAAGGAGTTAATCTTCGATATCGTCCCGTTTCGTAGTGGCTACCACGCATTGCTCGGACGAACAACATTTGCAAAATTTAATGCAGTGTCGCATTACGCATACCTCAAGCTCAAGATGCCAGGACCTAGGGGGGCATAACAGTAAATGGAAATACAGAACGCTCGCTCCGCACGGAAGAGCACACTACGGCCCTTCCAGCAGAAGTACAAAACAGCCTTTTAAGGCAAACCACTAATCCGGCGTCATAGCCCCCGGACACCTTCAAGCGAGTCCGGAATAAGCTGCAATAGGATCGCCTGGCACGTTCAGAGCTCGCCTAGCAATTCGGCCCCCGTCCCAGTCCCAGTCAAGCGACGAAATCCGTGCCGCGCGTACATAACTACGCACTAAAATACCATGGATATAGACGGGGGCATGATCAGGGCCCGTCCCACAATGTGGCTTAACCGCACTAGGGGTTGTATACCTTTATTACTTCTTTTCTCTTTCAGGACCTAACCCCCTGGAAGCCCATTCCGACAGTACGATTGCCGGACACATTACGGGAAGCAACAACCAAGGCGGCAAGAAGCTAAGATAAACACGGGAACCCCCAGGTGGTCTCTAATAATCGATACACCCGCTTTTTGCTATCCACGTGCAACTTTCCCTGGATAGGACATTTAGAATTGTCCTACCTTCTTCTTATTGCACTACTTATACCAGTCCGCACCCGTACATTCGGGTATGGTCAGTACGCCAGGGAATTTCATTTACCCCATAATACGGTGTAAGAAGTTTGAACACTTTCGACAGTGGGGCACCCCGAACTTATAGCATTATATGCATCAGCTCCGAATCATGTCTTTGGTCAAATGTTGGGTTTGCCCGGCTCCCATGCTTTGGTACCTTATGTTCCGCTATATCGGCTAAGGTAGCGGTGGGAGAACTACTGCGATTGCGTCCTAGTTCTTCCGGACAAGCGCCTCGGTAGAGAAAGCCGAAAACTGACTCTCATGATAAGGCGAGAGACTGGTCGCTGTTCGAGAGGTCTCAAGTCCTTAAAGACTTTTTCCGCTTCGGGCGAGGAGCCGGCCTTGTCCAGCTTAGGCGAGCATAGCGCCCCAAATTTGGCCTTCTGAACACTAGGGGCTTCGCCAAAGTTTAAAATTGTAAACTTCTATGGCTAAGTGAGAGTGATAAAGCCTTATAGTCCGATTGCCTGGTTTGTTGTGCTGAACACCTACCTTGAAGGACCCAAAATTGGGGCAAAGAGTGCTCAGGTTTATCTCGTACACCCCAGTACTAGTTACATGGGGGCAGAAGCCGATGACTGGCCAACTCTCAGATATTATAAACGGCCGCACAGAAGGTAATATTTTAAAACACAAAAAGCGTTGCATAGCGCAGATGAACTTGTTTCACATTACAGGACCACATGAGCGTGATCATTCAAAAATTACATCCCTAGCACATTCATCCGCCACAAGGCGGGAACCCTTCAGGACACTCTCATAGTACATCTCGGGGTGGCGATGCTCCTTGCCCTCCGGCGGCCCCTCCTTCACCTGCTTCATGGCGTCCAACTTCGCCTAGTGCACCTTCGCCCGGGCAAAAGCCATACGCGCAACCTCGATGCAGGCTGACCGCTTTATGACTTCAAGCTGTGGGCAGGCCTCCACAAGCCGCCTGACCAGACCGAAGTAGCTACCGGACTAGGGCTCGCCAGGCCACATCCGGACTATAAGGCCCCTCATGGCCTATTCGGCCGCCTTATGAAGCTCGACCAATTGCTTCAGCTGGTCGCTCAAGGGCATCGGGTGTTTGCTCCCAGTATACTGAGACCAGAACAACTTCTCCGTCGATCTCCCCTCCTCAACTCGGTAAAACTCCGCATCATCCAGTACACTGGGGGGAGATCTGCGAATGCTCCTGGAGAGCTCCAAACTCGGTAAGAAAAAGGAAAGTTTCCTTCACATGCTTGCTTTACATAATGAATGCCTTACCCGCTGCTATCTTCTTCACCGCATCAATTTCCTGGAGGGCCTTGTGGGCTTCAGCCTTGGTGCTCGGGGCGCTTTCAAGCACCTATGTGAGCTCGGACACTCGCGTCTTAGAGCCGAGCTCCAAGGACTTGTTTTTTGGCGAGAGCCTTGAGCTCTTGCTGCACCTCGCCCACTCGGGCTTCTTGCTTCGCCCGCTCGATGCGTTCCTTGGCCGCTTTGTCTTCGGCCTAGTACAGTGCCTTCTTCAGGGTCGCCACTTCGGTCATGGCCCCTGGAAAATTCATGATGATCATATTACTTTACACCCGAATCTCTTTTATTTTATATAGACAAGGTATTGCTTACCTTTTCTCTCCTCGAGCTGCCTCTTGGTAAGGCCAAGCTTGTTCTCGGACCGCTCCGGGTCCTGCTTCAGCGCATAGACCTCCACAGTACGTGTGGCAGCGGCCAGCAGTGAAGCCTACACATACACATAGATATATTCTGATTAGACTCCTGAGTCATCATTTGATCCTCTATTCGGCCTTTTTACTCAAATGCCAAATAGAGCATCAGGGGCTACTATCTATGCGGTAATATTTTCTTATATTTTGATTGCTTACCTCAAAGCCTGTTAGGAGGCTGGCGCAAGCTTCAGTCAGTCCGTTTTTGGCGGACTGAACTGTCTCGATCACCGCACTCATGATAGTATGGTGCTCTTCTTCGATGGAAGCGCTGCGAAGCACTTCCATCAAGTTGTCTGGTGCCTCTGGATAGATAGAGGACACCGGCACGGGCGGCTTGCCCCCCTTAACGGAGGGTCGCCCGCCGGAGTCTGGAACCACCAAAGATTCCGGTGCAGTGTTCGGCTGGGGGCCAAACCTAGAGCCCATGGGAGTCCGGCTCCCTTTGCGCCCAGGGTCTAGAAGGTCGCCTCGAGGCGCCCCCAGGACTGCCTCCCCTTGTCCTGGTGCCTATTGAGACAACACCTCGACGTTGTCCGCAGGGCAAGGGGTCGAGGCGATCGGAAGAGAACCGATGTTCATATCCGACGAGTCCAACGAACTGCTCGACGAAGATACGTTGAGATGAGCTCAGAACGGACTGCATAATCATGTTCGGCATGAGGAGAAGCAGTGTAGTAAAACATACCATGAATTACTACGGTGTCCGGATAATTACGACTTCGCCAGGGGCTTGACCCTGGGTAGCCACTCGTCGCCGCTGTAGCCGGCCGTCGTGGAGCAGTCGGGAGGGAGAGTCCTGCCCTTCTTGGACCCTTCGGCCTCCCCGGTTGGGTCGGCCTTCCTTTTATTGTCTCCCCCGGCTGGGGGGGAGAACTTTCCTCTTCCTCCTCCTCGTTTTCATGGGAGGAGGGTGCGTCGGAGTTGTCAGACGATGAGTCCAATACAACCTTGCGCTGGAGACCTTTTCGGGTCCCCGCGGCCTTCTTCTTGGCCTTCTTCACTAGCACCTCGTAAGGTGCCGGAACCAGCACCTCCGTCAGGAGAGCATCTGCAGGATCTTCCGGCAGGGGGGCGGGGCAATCGATTTGCTCCGCTATCTTCACACACGTGATTAAACTGGGGAAAATGGATACCCTGTGAAATATAAGAACTTACCGGATTGGCGCGGCGCTTTGCGCTGAGTACGCTGTCCTTGGTGAGGGAAGGAGGTACCTCGGCGCCCTTGAACAGCACCCTCCTGACGTCCTCGTGCGTCGTACCATAGAGCTCTTACAGTGTCTGGTGCTTGGCCGGGTCGAACTCCCACAAGTTGAATACCCGTTGTTGACACGGGAGAATCCGGCGGAAGAGCATGACCTTGACCACGTTGACGAGCTTGATTTTCTTGCCCATCATGTTCTTGAAGCAGGTCTGGAGTCCGGTCAGCTCTACCGAGGAACCCCAGGAAAGGCCCTTCTCTTTCAAGGAGGAAAGCCGTGTGGGGATTCCGGATCGGAATTCGGGGCCGCCGCCCAGTTGGTGTCGCACGGCTCGGTGATGTAGAACCACCCCGATTGCCACCCCTTTATGGTCTCCACATAGGAGCCTTCGAGCCAGGTGACATTAGGCATCTTGCCCACCATGGCGCCTCCGCACTCCGCTTGCTGGCCGACCACCACCTTCGGTTTGACATTGAAGGTCCTCAGCCACATGCCGAAATGGGGCTTGATGCGGAGGAAGGCCTTGCACACGATGATAAATGCCGAGATGTTGAGGATGAAATTGGGGGCCAGATCATGAAAATCCAGCCCGTAGTAGAACATGAGCCCATGGACAAATGGGTGGAGAGGAAATCCCAGTCCGTGGACAAAGTGGGTAAGAAAAACTACCCTCTCATGGAGTTCGGGCGTTGGGATGATCTGCCCTGCATCTGGCAGCCGGTGCGCGATATCCGCAGCCTGATATCCGGCTTCCCGTAACTTTATGATGTTCTCCTCCGTGATGGAGGAGACCATCCACATGCCTCCTGCTCGAGACATGCTTGGAGTGGTTTGAGAAGAAGAACGCGATCTTGGTCACTAGAGCTTGAAAGTGCGTAAGAATGGATAAGCGAGGAGGTAGAAGGCGTGGGTAAAAGGGGGTAAATCCTTATCCCCTTATAAGGGCGAAAGAGGCAATGCGTCTCCCCACTTTCCCGGTAAAACCGCTTATTCCCCAGGTGCCGTAATTGATGGCGCGATTGGGTTACCCACATCCGTATTAATGAGAATCCCATAATAAGGGGGACACGATCTTTGCTTTGACAAGAGGTGTCAAGAAAACCGCCCCATGTTATGTGTGGTGCTGGTTGAGAAAAACGGTTCGAATAATGACCGAGCCATAACATGACTTCATGCTGTCAAAACGCATCAGAAAATTAGATTTGTGGAAATATTATTCTCTCTGCAGTAGTATGTGGAACTTGTTTTGCAGAACCGGACACTAGTGTTCAAAATCTTCTATGGAGTATTCGTAGGAGGAACCCGCCTTGCAATGCCGAAGACAATGGTGTGCGCCAGACTCATCGTCATTGAAGCCTGGTTCAGGGGCTACTGAGGGAGTCCTGGATTAGGGGTCTCCGGACAGCCGGACTATATCCTTTGGCCAGACTGTTGGACTATGAAGATACAAGATTGAAGACTTCATCCCGTGTCCAGATGAGACTTTCCTTGGCGTGGAAGGCAAGCTAGGCAATACGGATGTGTAGATCTCCTCCCATGTAACCAACTCTGTGTAACCCTAGCCCCCTCCGGTGTCTATATAAACCGGAGGGTTTAGTCCGTAGGACAACACACAATCATACCATAGGCTAGCTTCTAGGGTTAGCCTCTACGATCTCGTGGTAGATCAACTCTTATAATACTCATATCATCAAGGACAATCAAGCAGGACGTAGGGTATTACCTCCATCAAGATGGCTCGAACCTGGGTAAACATCTTGTCCCTCGCCTCCTGTTACCATCCGCCTTAGACGCACAGTTCGGGACCCCCTACCCGAGATCCGCCGGTTTTGACACCGACAACCTTCATGCCATCAAATACCTGCCACTAAAACTCAAAGGACTAGCTCGATACTGGTTAAATAGTCTGCCAGAAAATTCTATTGGCAGCTGGGAAGATTTGGAGGACGCCTTTCGCGACAACTTCCAAGGAACATATGTTCGGCCACCAGACGCCGATGACTTAAAGTCACATTGTCCAGCAGTCTTGAGAGTCGGCCAGGAAGCTCTGGACTAGGTTCTTAGTTAAAAAGAACCAAATCGTCGACTGTCCTGACGCGGAAGCCCTTGTGGCCTTTAAACATAGTGTCCGGGATGAATGGCTTGCACGCCACCTCGGTCAAGAAGGTCCTAGATCCATGACAGCCCTTACCGCTCTATTGACCTACTTTTGTGCGGGAGAAGACAGCTGGCTCGCTCATAGAAGCAATAGCGCCAGTGACTCGGGCACTTCCGAAATCCGATATGGCAATGGCAAGCCACGACAAAGCAAACACAAAAGTCGCAATGATAATCAAAGATCACGCGACACAGCGGTCAACGCCGGATTCAGCAATCCCAAGTCCGGTCAACGGAAAAAAACCATTCAAGGCAAACCGAGAAGGACCATCCAACCTAGATAGGATACTGGACCGACCCTGCCAGATTCACGGCCACCCCCAATAAACCAGCTAATCATACCAACAGAAGCTGTTTGGGTCCTCAAGCAGGCGGGCAAGCTCAACGCCGAACACAAGGGAAGGGGGGCGCTAGGCAATAGGGACGACGGAGTGGTTCACCAGCCAAATGCCGGGGGTCAGAAGCAATTTCCCCCTGAAGATCGATCAACTCCAGAGTAGAAATAGCAGTTCGGCTTCCGTTGCCCATCTCATATACCCGTTAAAACTATACCACGCATACATGACTACGCACTTAAGATACCACGGGCATTTGTGGAAGCATAATACGGACAAGTCTGCAAGCACTCCGGTAACATTTTATTTACTTTCCTTTTTATTTCTTGATTATCTCTTAAAAACATGTGGCACAAATGAGAAATATCTAAGACCGACTCCATCGGAGTTTGGATCCGTACACTCACCTACGGGGCTACTTCCTTCAAGGATTCCCCTCGCCGAGGACAGGCGACGCAGACGTGCGACAAGAGGTCCAAAATAACTTTATGTAGACCGCACTCTTTTTCGAGCATGTAACATGCCTTTTTCCTCTGCCTTCGACCCAGGGCATATCAAATAGATGGGGTCATGGACTTTATATATATCAAGTCCGCATCTTTCCGCATCTTGTCGCTCAGGTCCCAGTTCACATTTTCTGAATTAATCATCCGCATCTATCCAAAAATCAACACACCTCCTATGGTTGTTTCACAGATATACCCCAGCTTAAACTTGCTAGGGGCTCGGTACAGGAAGAAATGAGTAGCCAACAAAGTCCGAACAGCTTTTACAGCGTACTTCGGTGTCACGAGTTTGGCCTTACATGCATCAGCTCCGAATCATGTCTTCGGTCAATAGATGGGTTGCCCGGCTCCTGTGCTTCCTATCCTACGTTTCGCTTTATCGGCTAGGGTAGTAATGGGAGAACTACTGCAATTGTGCTTCTGGTTCACCTGGCTCAGCACCTTAGTAGAGAAAGCCGAAAACTGACTGTCATGATGCGGCGAGAGCTGGTCAACCACTCAATGACTTATCGGAATCCCTAGTGATTCCTCCGTGTCACACAAAGGACCCCTTTCCGGTCAAATATGTACAGGCATCATATGAATAAGCCGCATACATACCAGGGGCTATGTCGTAGAACCACCATAAAACTACTATGGATAAGTGAAAGTATTAACGCCCTATAGTCTGGTTGCCTGGTTCGCCGCATTGACACCTCCTTCACGGACCAAGACGTTGGGTCAAGAGTGATAAATGCTTTTCCGAACACCCCCGTACTTCCTACGAGGGGGCTGAAGCCGACAACTGGAAAACTTTCCGATTATATTAAAATGGCCGCACATGAGGAACACAAACTTTTGAGCAATATATAAAAACAGATTAGCTATACAATTGTCTCGTACAATTCTCATACACCTCACTCAAACATTATGTCTTTCGAGCACTGACCCTCTATCAAGCGGGCAGCCACTAGGACGTCTTCAAAATAATGCTCCGGTTCGTGGCGGTCCTTGCCGTTAGATGGAATCTTCACCGCAACATCAGTGGCCTTCATCTTCCCCCTGAATGTCTTGACTCGGGCAAAGGCCATCCGTGCACCCTCGATGCACACCGACCACTTCCCAGCGTCGATACGTGGCACCGCATCAACAAGCCGCTGTACCAAGCCGAAGTAACTATTCAGAACAGGCTCAGTTAGCCATAACCGGATTATGATGTTCTTCATGGCAGCGCCAGATATCCTATGAAGCTCGGCCCACTAGGACATCTGCTCATTCAGCAACAAGGGGCGCTTCGACGCGCCGAATTCTGACCAAAAAAGCTTCTCTGTTGCATACCCCTCTCGTGCCTGGTAAATGCTCCGCATCGGAAGAACTCTTCGGTATGTCTAATAAGTCATCCGAAGAACTCCACAATTGGTTAAGCTAAGCATAGTTTGGGTCGCTGTCGGTGTCAAAACCGGCGGATCTCGGGTAGGGGGTCCCGAACTGTGCGTCTAGGCCGGATGGTAATAGGAGGCAGGGGACACGAAGTTTTACCCAGGTTCAGGCCCTCTTGATGGAGGTAAAACCCTACGTCCTGCTTGATTAATATTGATGATATAGGTAGTACAAGAGTAGATCTACCACGAGATCAGAGAGGCTAAACCCTAGAAGCTAGCCTATGGTATGATTGTATGTTGTGATTGTTGTCCTACGGACTAAAACCCTTCGGTTTATATAGACACCAGAAAGGGTTAGGGTTACACAAGCTCGGTTACAAAGGAGATATCCATATACGTATTGCCTAGCTTGCCTTCCACGCCAAGTAGAGTCCCATCCGGACACGAGACGAAGTCTTCAATCTGGTATCTTCATAGTCTAACAGTCCGGCCAATGGAGATAGTCCGACTGTCCGGAGACCCCCCTAATCCAGGACTCCCTCAGTAGCCCCTGAACCAGGCTTCAATGACGATGAGTCTGGCGCTCAGTATTGTCTTCGACATTGCAAGGCGGGATTCTTCTCCGAATACATCACATAAGAACTTGAAAACAAGGATAGTGTCCGACCCTGCAAATTTAAGTTCCACATTCCACCGCAGAGAGAATAATATTTTCGCAGATCTAACTTGCTGGCTTGTTTTGGTAGCATGATGTTATGTCATGGCCTGGTGATTATTCGAACCGTTCGTTTTAACCAGCCCCGCACATAACGCGAGGCAGTTTTTCGACACATCTTGTCAAAGCAGAGATCGTGTCCCCTTATTACGGGATTCTCATCAATACGGGCGTGGGTAACGCAACCGCGCCATCAATTGCGGCGCTTGGGGGATAAGCGAGTTTTACCAGGCAAGTGGGGACGCTCAGTTTCGTCCGCCCATATAAAGGGATAAGGATTCACCTTTCTATCCATGCCTGCTTCCTCCTTTGCTCATCCGTTTTTGCACACTCGAGCCCTAGCGCCCAACTCCTCACTTCCACCTCAACCTTCTCCAACCATGTCCGGAGCGGGAGGCAAGTGGATGCTCTCCTCCGTCACGGAGGGAGACATCAAGAAACTAAGGAGGGCTGGATACCTGCCCGACGACATCGTGCACCGGCTCCCAGATGAGGGGAAGCTCATCCCCACCCCCAGGCCCCACGAGAGGGTGGTATTCCTCACCCATTTCCTCCGCGGACTGGGATTCCCTCTTCATCCCTTTGTCCGGGGGCTCATGTTCTATTACGGCCTGGATTTTGATGATCTGGCCCCGAACTTCATCCTCAACATCTCGGCGTTTATCGTCGTGTGCGAGGCCTTCCTCCGCATCAAGCCCCACTTCGGCTTATGGCTGAAGACCTTCAATGTCAAGCCGAAGGTGGTGGGCGGCCGCTAGGCGGAGTGCGGAGCCTCCATGGTGGGCAAGATGCCCAACATAACATGGCTCGAGGGCTCCTTTTTGGAAACCATAAAGGGGTGGCAATCGGGGTGGTTCTATATCACCGAGCCACGCGACCCAGCATGGGCAGCGGCCCCTGAGTTCCGATCTGGCATCCCCACGCGGCTCACCTCCTGGAAAGAGAAGGGCCTGTCCTGGGGTAGTTCGAAGGAGCTGACCGGACTCCAAACATGTATTCAAAACATGTTGGACAAGAAGCTCAAGCTTGTCAACATAGTCTAGGTTATGCTCATCCGCCGGATACTCCCGTGCCAACAATGGGAGTTCACCTTGTGGGAATTCAATCCGGTGCAACACCGAACTCTGAACAGGCTCTTCGACACGACTCATGAAGATGCCTGGAGGGTGCTATTCAAAAGTGCCGAGGTCCCTCCCCCTATTACTGAGGATCGTGGATTCAGCGCGAAGCGCTAAGCCAGTGTGGTAAGATGCTTTACCTTTCACAGGATAATCATCTTTTATATAGATTAACTTTGTGCGGGATCTAAACTCCCGTACCTTTGACAGGACTGGCAGAAGATGGCCGGACAGATCGACTGCCGGCTCCTCTGTCCGAAGGCCCCGCTGACGCTCTTCTGGCGAAGATGTTGACTCCGGCCCTTTACAAGGTGCCGGAGAAGACCAAGAAGGCCAAGGGAGCTCGAAAGAGTTCCCGACGCCAGGCGTCGTCAGACTCACCGTCCGATGACTCTGCGGCGCACTCCTCCCCTGAAGACGAGGAAGAAGAAGAAGAAGATGGTCCCCCATCGACTGGGGGAGACAAGAAAAGGAAGGCCGCCCCAACCGGGGAGGCCGGAGGGTCCAAGAAGGGAAGGACTCTCCTTCCGGACAGTTCCACCGCCGCCGACGAAGGCGAAGACGAGTGGTTGCCCAGGGTCAAGCCCCCGGGGAGATCGTAAGTATTCGAATACCAGAGTAACTCATAGGATTCCATTGTCGCACTGCTTTCCTTAATCGGCGAACATAATTATGCAGGCTGCCCGAGCCAATATCGAGGTATCATCGGATGGCTCCCTGGGCTCGTCGGACATGGATAGCGATCCAGTCCTAACCGCCACCTCCCCTCATCCTGCCAACGACGTCGAGATGTTGTCTCAAGAGGCACCGGATCGAGGGGAGACAGTCCCGGAGGTGCCTCAAGGCGACCTTCCGGACTCCGGGAGCCGAGGGGACGGGGGCCCCGAGAGCTCCGAGTTCGGCCCTCAGTCGAACACCGCGCCGGACCCTCCAGCGGTTCCGGGCTCGGGAAGGCGGTCTCCTTCTAAGAGGAGCAAAACGCCTATGCTGGTGACCTCTATCCATCCAGAGGCGCTGGACAATCTGCTGGAAGTGCTTCGCAGCGCTTCCATCGACGAGGAGCACCGCACTATCATGAGTGCGTTCATCCGGAAGGTTCAGTCCACCAAGAGCAGATTGACTGAAGCCTGTGCCAGCCTTCTAACAGGCTTCGAGGTAAGTGTTTTAAAATGTAGTAGAAATATTACCGCATAGACAGTAGCCCCTGATGCTTTGTTCGGTGTTCAAAAAGAAAAACCAAATAGAGGATCAAATAATACCGCAGGAGTCTAACATAAGTATGTCGATATGCGTATGCAGGCTTCGCTGCTGGCGTCCGCCGCACTAACTGCGGAGGTCGCCATGCTGAAGCAGGACCTCGAGGGGTCAAAGAAGGAGCTCGGCCTTGCCGAGAGGCAGCTCGAGGAGAACAAGGGTAAGTAATACCCCGTCTATAGATATGTATATAAAAAAAGGGCGCAATTGCAAAATGACAGGATCATTGTATGTTTGTCAGGGCCCACGACTGAGGTGGCAACCCTGAAGCAAGCGCTGACCAAGGCCGAAGATACAGCGGCCAAGGAGCGCACCGAGCGAGAGAAGCACGAGGCTCTGGTGGGCGAGGTGCAGCAAGAGCTCCAGGCTCTCATGACGAAGCTCGAGGCGTTGGAGCTTGACTTGAAGACGCGAGAGTCTGAGCTTGCCGCGGCCTGTGAAAGCGCAAAGAGTGCCAAGGCCGAGGCCCAGAAGGCCCTTCAGGAGATCGATGCAATGAAGAAGATAGCGGCGGGTAAGGCTTTCTATATGCAAAGCAAGCATGTAATAGTAAATTACCGATTACTTACCCGGATCTGGAGGTCTTCAGGAGCATTCGCAGATTTGCCCCACAGTGTGTCCGATGCCGCACAATTTTACCAGGACGAGGACGGAAGCTCGACGGAGAAGCTGTTCTGGTCTCAATATGCTGAGGCCGAACATCCGGTGCCAATGAGCGACCAACTGAAGTAGATGGTCGAGCTACATAAGGCGGCCGATCAGGCCATGTAGGGCTTGATAGTCCGGTTGTGGCCTGGCGACTCCCTTCCGAACAGCTTCTTCGGCCTAGTGAGGCGGCTTGTGGATGCCTGCCCACGGCTGGAGGTTGTCAAGTGATTCGTCTGCACTGAAGGTGCACGCCGGGCTTTCGACCGTGTAAAAATGCAGTGGGTCAAGCTAGACGCCATGAAGCTGATCAAGGAGGGGCCGCCGGAGGGCAAGGAGCACCGCCACCCCGATATGTACTACGAGGATGTTCTGCCGGGTGCCCGTCTTATCGCGGATGAGTGCTCAACAGATGTAATATTTGAATGAGACTTGCTTGTTTTATCCTGTATGTATGAAAACTTGTTTCATATGTGCTATGCAACGCTTGTTGGAATTTAAAATATTACCTTCTGTTTGGCTGTTTATCCAATCTGAGAGATGGCTAGTCCTCGGCTTCTGCCCCCATGCCACGACTGCTGGGGTGTTCGGGATAAACCTGAGTACTCTTGTTCCCATGTTTGGGTCCTTCGAGGGAGGTGCTCAGCACAACGAACAAGGCAACTACACTAATAATGCTTTATCACTCTCCCTTAACCATAGAATTCTATAATTTTAAATTTCGGCGAAGCCCCTGTTATTCGAAAGGCCGAATTCAAGGCGCGATACACGCCTGTAAGCCGGACAGGGATGGCCCCTCGCCCTAAGCAGCATAAGTCTTTAGGGACTCGAAAAACCTCACCGAACAGCGACCAGTCTCTCGCCTTATCATGACAGTCAGTTTTAGCTTTCTCTACTGAGGTGCTCAGCCCGGCAGAACCGGGGGACAATCGCAGTAGTTCTCCTAGCGCTACCTTAGCCGACAGAGCGGAACGTAAGGTACCAAAACATAGGAGCCGGGCAAACCCAACATTTGACCAAAGACATGATTCGGAGCTGATGCATATAATGCTATAAGTTCGGGGTGCCGCACTTGTTAAAGTGTTCGGAATTTTCACACCGCATTGTGGGGTACGTAAGCCCCTGGTGTATTGGTCGTACCAAATTGTACAGTTGCAAGGCATCATTAGTGAACACGTATATATGTATATAACAAGAATGCAATAATAGTTGTAATGTCATGCATTGTTTATTGAAAAATTACGTTGAAGCAGAGTGATACATATAGTGCGATAAACAAAGAGTAGGACTATGTCCCTCCCAAGGGCAAGCTGAGGAATGATATGAAATAGAATATTTCGCTCATTATTGATATCAACCTGGGAATTCCGTGGTATAACGTAGCTGTCTGCCTCCTTGGTTTCTGCATCATGTGTTCGACAATAGTGCTGCCGGACAGTGTTTCCAGAGATTAAGGTCCTGAAAGAAAAAGAAAAATAACCAAACGGGAAGCCCCTAGTGCGGTTTAGGCCGCGTCTTGGAGCGTGCCGCAGTTGTGCCCCCCTCCCCACCTGTGCCCATGGTATTTTCAATGCGTAGTTATGTACGCGTGGCACGAGCTTCGCCGCTGGGCTGGGATTGGGCTACGCGAGCTCAGACCGCGCCAGGCGGTCTATTGGCCGATTGCCCCGAGCGCGCTTGAAGGTGTCCGGGCTTTGAAACTCCGAACTGGTTGATTGCCTTGAGAGGCTGCTTTGCACTTCCGCTGCGAGGGCCGCGGTGTGCTCCTCTGTTCGGAGAGAGCGCTCTATGTTTCCATTGACTATAATAACTCTAGGAGGTCCTGGCATCTTGAGCTTGAGGTATGCATAATGTGGTACCGCATTGAATCTAGCAAATGTGGTTCGCCCGAGCAGCCCGTGATAACCACTGCGGAACGGGACTATATCGAAGATTAACTCTTCGCTTCGGAAGTTATCCGGGGATCTGAAGACCACTTCCAGGGTAATTGAGCCTGTGCAATGGGTCTCTACGCCTGGAATGACGCCCTTAAAGGTCGTTTTTGTGGGTTTGATCCTTGAGGGGTCTATACCCATTTTGCGCACCGTGTCCTGATAAAGCAAGTTTAGGCTGCTGCCGCCGTCCATAAGGACTCGAGTGAGGTGAAATCCGTCGATGATTGGGTCTAGGACCAGTGTGACAAATCCGCCATGACGGATACTAGTGGGGTGGTCCCTGCAATCGAAGGTGATCGGGCAGGAGGACCAAGGGTTGAACTTTGGGGCGACTGGCTCCAACGCATATACGTCCCTGAGCGCACGCTTCCGCTCCCTCTTGGGGATGTGGGTTGTGTATATCATGTTCACCGTCCGCACTTGCGGGGGAAACCTCTTCTGTCCTCTAGTGTGCGGCTGCCGGGGTTCCTCCTCGTCATTGCTATGCGGCCCCTTGTCCTTGTTTTTGGCAATTAACTAGCCGGCCTGCTTGAACACCCAACAATCCATGTTGGTGTGATTGGCTGGCTTGTCTGGGGTGCCGTGTATTTGACATGAGCGATCGTGTATACGGTCCAAGCTGGACGGACCCGGCGTACTTTGTTTGAATGGCTTTTTTCGCTGACCGGGTTTAGAGCCTTTGAATCCGGCATTGACTGTTGTATCCTCAGTATTTTCGCTGGTAATGCGGCGCTTATGCTTGTTGCGACGTGGCCTACTATTACCGTCCTTGGTGTCTGGGGTACCATGGTTCTTTGATATGTTATTACTGCGAGCCAGCCAGCTATCTTCTCCCGCACAAAAGTGGGTCATGAGCGTCGTGAGAGCTGCCATAGATTTCGGCTTTTCCTGACCAAGGTGCCGGGCTAGCCACTCGTCTCAGATGTTGTCTTTGAAAGCCGCTAAGGCTTCCGCATCCGGATAGTCGATGATTTGATTTTTGTTTGTAAGGAACTGAGTCCAGAATTGCCTGGCCGACTCTTCTGGCTGCTGAATTATGTGACTTAAATCATCGGCGTCTAGTGGTCGCACATAAGTGCCCTGAAAGTTGTCGAGGAATGCGGCTTCCAGATCTTCCCAACAGCTAATGGAGTCCGCTGGCAAGCTGTTAAGACAATGCCGCGCTGGTCCTTTGAGCTTTAGTGGGAGGTATTTGATGGCATGTAAGTCATCACCGCGTGCCATGTGGATGTGGAGGAGGAAGTCCCCGATCCATACTGCGGGATCTGTTGCGCCGTCGTATGATTCAATATTTACAGGTTTGAAACCTTCTGGGAATTGATGTTCCATTACTTCGTCTGTGAAGCATAAGAGGTGTGCGTCGCCTTTGTATTGGGCTATATCGTGACGCAGCTCGAATGGGTCTTGGCCGCTGTGTTCGGCCCGGCCGGATGTCGGGACCCCGATCCTAAGTCACACAGATCTAGCATGTAACACTTCATATCACTTTGCGGCCTCACACACGGTATTCCCACGGGTGCCACCTTACCTGGCCCGGGACCGTTTGCGCCTTTTGGCTCACGTATAGGATAGTGTCGCTAGCGTCCATATGACAGAGAACTCGGGCCGACATGACTAGTCGTGAACCCAAATTAGCACTAACTTACAGGGACATGCATACATGAATCAACCTCGAGCATGTCGGTCAACAACGTATGAATCCGGGCTGTAGCACTGGGCTAACAGGACTCCAGGAACCCGGGATGTAGCAGGCTAGGCAGGACTCCGGATGTCACCGTGTGACATTTCCCCGAACGGACAGACACAGGAACGAAGTGAATCACATGCCGGCCAGTCAAGTGTTCCGGAGCAGTAGTGCTGGGCTAGCAGGACTCCGGTGAACCGGGCTGTAGCAGACTACTATGGCTTATGGAAGCACAAGACTACATTTCCCCATAAGAGAGGCTACCAGAGGTAAACAACTAGGTTGTCGGATCCCACACATAGCAATACACGTTACACGTACTCATAACATGCAAGTATGTGATGCACAACATGGCATCACAACATAACTCAAACTCATATAGATAAAGGCCCAGAAGAGCCACATAGCATTCAATACGAACAGGGGTCTCATGACCCATCATTTAGAGTATACAAGCAACGGAAGCATTACATGTATGAGTACAGATAACTACAAAATGAGAAGACTAAGAAGCCTGACTAAACACGACCCTCCCAAGGGTACAAGATCATAGCTAGGATACAAGCTACTCGTCGAAGTCACTAGTGTAACCAACTGCAAAACATAAATAAGCAAACGTGAGTACAAAGGTACTCAGCAAGTCTTACAATAGAACTATCTACATATGCAACATTATCAACAAGGGGGGGTGGAGTTAACAGCAGAAGCCAGCTTTGACTCAGTGGCTAATCGATACTACGAGTATCAGAAACTTCTTTGAGGTGAGAAGACGCACACGAGTCAACATATTCACCATACCAATACTCCACTATGGATCCGTTCCCATCTCCCTATGAGAAGGCCATCCGTAGCACTCACGCTTATCTTGTGGATTTTAGTGTATCCACTTCAAGTTTTCTATGTACTACATAAGTTCTCCAAGTTTCCATATCCGAGGAAAACGGCTATTCGAATAGATAATATTGACCCTGCAGGGGTGTACTTCTTCACACACGCTCTCGCCACTTATAGCCCTGTACAAGTCATGTACATTGGCAACCTTCAAGCGGAAGCCGGGTGAGGGTGTCGGCCATGACCTGACTAACCACACAAGTCTCTCGTCCAAGTGTATCGCCTATTTGAGTTCCATCCGCAAGGAGTTCCGGCCGAAGTCTCCAGTACGGCCCCAAACGATGTGTGCAGGGTTCCCAAGCCCACCATCCGGGTGCCACTTGGTACACCGTGCCATGGTGCCTAGTCTGTCCCAAGCCCGTCCCGTCGGACACCACTTGGTAGACAAGTAGCACTACCTACATACGCCAGAAACTAGTTGCAACTCCTGGACAGAGATCAAGTGGATTAATAAGCCGAGAGGGGCCAGATGACCGGAACCCAATGTGAGGTAGTAACTGGACTTGGATAACATACACAGAACTCAGTGCTTAGGGACGGTTCCAATGAGACAACCCACCATGTACTCCTACATGGCCTCTCATCGCTACCTTTACCAAAACGTGTTCACAAACTTAGCCTTTATCGGTAGGACATGTTCACCACTCTAATTCATTCCCGATGAATCAGACCTGACACAACTCTAAGCATAGCTGGCATAAAGAAATCAAGCATGGATGAGTAGGCACATCAAGGCTCACGCAACTCCTACTCATGCTAGTGGGTTTCAACTATTTACTATGGCAATGACAGGTCATGAAGAGGAATGGGTTCAACTACTGCAGCAGAAAGTAGCAGTTTGAATCGATGTTGTCCTAATGCAGTATCAGGAGCAGGAGCGAGAGAGTGGGATTTATCAAAATGCTCAAGGGGGGTTGCTTGCCTGATAGAACGACGAAGGGGTACGGCTCCTTTGACAGGTACTCAGGAACACCTTCCGGAGTCGAACCTATCAAGAAGAAACAGTGCCGGCGATCAACACACAAACAAATGCAACAAAATGATGCATGGACATGACATGTGCAAATGCTAGTGTTTGGGCTAATGCAAGTTGCTACCAATTGGTTGAAGCCCATTTGAATCAAGGATTCAAATGCAAATTCAAAATGAAGCATTTAAAATGCTCATATTATGTTTTCACTTATACAACATGTATAAGTCGGTTTTTCATGCATGTAACTAGCCTAAATGGATTCCTTGCATTTTTCTGATGATTTTTCATATATAAATTATTTCATTCTGAGCTACGGTTTAATTCTAGGAATTTTAGAAGTTTTAAATATTTTCTGAAATTCTCTGAATTATTTAAAATCCAGAAAATTAATTACTGCCTCAGCATGACGTCACAGAGGCGTCAGCAGGGCTGACCAGGTCAAACCTGACGTTTGGGGGCCACACGTCAGTGACACTGGGGTTAACCCCGAGTCAAACCTGGGCTTATTAGCTTTGACTAAGCCCTGGGGCCCACTGGTCAGTCTCAGGGGGTGGGTAATTAGAAGGGGGGTTAAGCACTAATTAAGCTACCACGTCAGCGCCCGCCGGAGTTGGCTGATGGCGACCAAACCGCGCGGCGGTACTTCGCCGGAACACGCTACAGGTGGCGGAGGAGCGCGCGGGGACTACCAATCGGCAGCCCGCACTCGACCGCATCCACCTGGGCATAGGGGAGGTCACGGGGACGGCGGAGCTCGCCGGAGCAGGGCTCGCGGCAGCGGTCGGAGCTCGGTTGATGCGGGTTAGGCACTGCAGGGCACTAGGGGGGCTGCGGTTTGGCCCATTCGGTTGCTGGGGACACAGTGAGCATGGCGACGTGCTCAGAAGCGGTTGGTAGCAGCTGTGAACGCGGCGGCGCCATGGCCGGCGGCAGGAGCATCTCGGGCTCATCGAAAAGGCGACTACGGCGCGAAAATGAAGAGGAGGAGAGAGGGGTTGCGACGGGGGTGCTCACGGGGATCATGCAGAGCAGGCCAGTGGGCTCAAGGAAGGCCCGGAGCGAGCGAGGGGTCGCCGGCGATCTCGTTCGCTGGAGGTTGAAGACAACGACGATTGCGGCGTTGCAGGGCCTCTCGCGTTGCTTCGCTGCTCGGGGATGAAGTAGTCGACGGCGGCGGTGCTCGCAGACACGTTAGGGAGGCGAGGCGATGGCGGCGGCCACGATGGCGCACGGGTGCGTGCGAGAGAGAGGACAAAGGAGGGGGAGGAGCGAGAGGGACCAGGGGGTGCGTGGCGACGCTGCAGGGATCACGGAGCAAGCAGGGAGGCAGGAGGTGGCCGGGCGCGTGGCCGCGTGCGGCGAGCGCGTGCTCGGCGTCCTCCTGGCGTGGTGGAGAAGACAACTGGCAGGGCAAGCTGGCTAGGCCGGCCAGCTGGGCCGCCGGTGCCAGGCCTCAGGTAAGGCCCAGGTAAGCCTTTTCCCTTTTTTTTGTTTTCTTTTCTATTTCTGACATTTGTTTTTGAATTAAAAATAAATACCAGCACAAATATAAAAATGTTGAGATTCCTTGTGACCACTAGTTATAATATACCATAGGCCCTCACCAAATTCCAACATTTTTGGAGCCTCTAAAATATTTATATTAATTTAAACAGCTCCAATTCAAATACATATGGGTTCATTCAAAAATCCAAAATGTCTAGCAAAAATGTGCATCGCCCCTGGTTGTTGTTCCTACATTATACAAAGACCGTGAACATTTTTGAAAAGCATTTTGGGTTCATTGTAATTCCATTTTTAATTTGAACCTACTTGAATTTGTTTTGGTGCTAGGGTTTGAAACATCCCCATTTCAACTTCATTTGAAATTTAAACATGATGCACAAAGCAAGCCTAGGTCATACCAGAACTAGGGATGTGACAACTCGCCCCCACTTGAAAAAATCTCGTCTCGAGATTCATGAGTTGGCGGAAAGAAAGCGGGGTACTCAAGTCAAAGACGATCTTCTCGCTCCCAAGTAGCTTCTCTCTCGGAATGATGAGACCATTGAACCTTGAGAAACTTGATGTTATGACGTCGAGTGACATGCTCTGCTTGATCCAGAATGCGAACAGGGTACTCTCGATAAGTGAGGTTATCTTGGAGATCAAGCGTTTCTTGGTCCACTCCGCGGATGGGATCCGAGAAGCAACGCCTGAGTTGAGAGACGTGGAAAACATCATGAACTCGAGAAAGATGTGGGCGTAGTTCCAACTGGTAGGGAACCTCTCCTCGTTTAGCGAGAATGCGAAAAGGACCAATGTAACAAGGAGCCAACTTGCCCTTGATATCGAAACGATGGGTACCCTTCAAAGGAGTAACCCGAAGGTAAGCCTTGTCGCCAACTTCATAAGCCACTTCCTTATGACGGCGGTCATACTAGCTCTTTTGACGAGATTGGGCTGTTTTCAAATTCTCACGAATGATGCGAACTTGCTCTTCTGCCTCCTGGATCATATCCGGTGCAAAGAATTGTCTTTCACCGGTTTCTGACCAGTTCAAAAGTGTTCGACATCTTCGTCCATACAGAATCTCGAAGGGTGCTTTCTTAAGACTGGATTGATAGTTGTTGTTATAAGCAAACTCGGCGAAAGGAAGACATTTCTCCCAATCCATACCGAATGAGATAACGCAAGCTCTAAGCATGTCTTCGAGAATTTGGTTGACCCTTTCCACCTGACCACTTGACTGAGGGTGGAAAGCGGTACTGAAAGAAAGATGGGTTCCCATGGCATTCTGGAAACTTTCCCAGAAATGAGAGGTGAAAAGACTGCCACGGTCTGAATTGATCTCTAGTGGAACACCATGAAGTGACACTATCCGGGAGATATATAAGTCAGCGAGCTGACTAGCAGTGATACTCTCTCGAACAGGTAGGAAGTGAGCCACTTTGGAAAGACGGTCAATGACCACGAAGATAGCATTATTTCCTTTCTTGGTCCTGGGAAAGCCAGTGATGAAGTCCATACCAACTTTGTCCCATTTCCACTCTGGAATAGCTAAAGGTTGAAGGGTGCCAGCAGGTGTCTGATGCTCTGCCTTAACGCGACGACAAACGTCACAGTTGGCAATATACTGAGCAATTTCTCTCTTCATCCTAGTCCACCAGAACCTCTGGTGTAGGTCCTGATACATCTTTGTACTACCGGGATGAATCGTGAGAGGGGATTCATGGGCCTCCTTAAGGATCAGTTGCTGCATCTGTTGACATCTGGGAACCACCAAACGGTTTCCAAAGTAAACAACACCTCGTTCATCCATAAAGAAACAGCCAGCAACTCCCTTGGAAATATTCTTCTTGATTTGGGAAATTCCCCTATCATGCTTTCTGAGCCTCTATGATCTGATCCGTAAGGGTAGGTTTCGCCACCAAGGTAGAAAGGGAACCACGAGGAGCTATGTGAAGGTTAAGCTTACAGAATTCCTCATGGAGGGGTGGTTGACATTGTTGCAACATGAGGTTGTTGCAATAGGATTTACGAGTTAAAGCATCAGCCATGACATTGGCTTTGCCTGGGGTGTAGGTGATTCCTAAGTCGTAATCCGAGATCAACTCCAACCAACGTCTCTCTCTGAGATTCAGATCCGGTTGGGTGAAGATATACTTGAGGCTCTGATGGTCAGTGTAGATTTCGCAACGGTTACCAAGAAGGTAATGTCGCCAAGTCTTAAGTGCATAGACTACGGCTGCAAGCTCCAGATCATGTGTAGGATAATTTTCCTCATGTGGATGCAACTGTCGAGATGCAGAGGCAATCACATGACGATCCTGCATAAGAATGCAACCTAGTCCTTGACGCGAAGCGTCGCAATAGATAACAAAGTCTTTAGTGAAATGTGGTGGCACGAGTATGGGCGCAGAAGTTAGGACACTTTTCAGTTCCTGAAAACTGTGCTCACACTGTGGGGTCCACTCAAACCTTTTATCTTTCTTGAGATGCTCCGTGAGGGGTTTAGCCACTTTGGAGAAGTTTTCAACGAAGCGGCGAGAATAACTGGCTAGACCAAGAAAACTCCTAACTTGTTTGACCGTTTCGGGTGGAGCCCAATCGAGAACGGCTTTGACTCTCTTGGGATTGACAGCACTGCCCTTACCAGAGATCACGTGGCCCAGATAGGTCACTTCTGGCAACCAAAATACATAGTTGGAGAACTTTGTATAAAGGCAGTGTTCTCTGAGTTTTTCTAACACAAGCCTAAGATGTTCGGCATGCTCTTCCTCGTTCTTCGAGTAAATAAGAATATCATCGAGATAAACCACGACTAACTTATCTAAGTACTCCATAAAGATCGAGTTCATCAAGCGGGAGAAAGTAGCTGGAGCATTGGTTAGGCCGAAAGACATCTCGGTGTACTCGTATTGACCACAATGAGTGACAAAGGCCGTTTTGGGGATGTCCCCGTTTCTGGTCTTGATTTGGTGGTAGCCTAACCTCAAATCCATCTTGGAAAAGACTGAGGATCCAGCGAGCTGATCATACAGGTCGTTGATCCTGGGGAGCGGATACTTGTTCTTTATCGTGACCAAATTAACGGGACGATAATCTACAACCATCCGATCTGTACCATCCTTCTTCTTGACGAAGAGGACAGGACAAGCCCAAGGAGAAGAACTGGGACGGATGAAACCCTTTTGCAAGGACTCATCAAGTTGTTTCTGAAGCTCGGCTAACTCCAAAGGTGCCATCTTATATGGTCTCCTAGAGATTGGAACAGTTCCTGGGATAAGTTCTATGACAAACTCTACATATCGGTCAGGTGGGACACCTGGCAGTTCTTCTGGAAAGACATCCGGGAAGTGACGGACTATCGGAATATCTTCAAGGTCTGGAAGAGGGCTGGCATTAACAGAATAGAGTTGACGTCTTGCAACTCTAGTGGAGACAGTGACTATTTTGTCAGATGGATGTGTAAGTTGAACAGATCTAGTGTAACAATCGATCTTGGCATGATGAGCTGTCATCCAGTCCATACCCAAGATGATGTTAATATCTGAAGACTTGAGAGATATCAAAGAAGCAAGGAATACCAGTCTATCAACAAGGATTTCATTACCATGGCTTACCTTGGAGGTTTGCCATTTGGAACCAGGAGTCTGGGTTATTAGTGGAGTCGGCATATTACAAAATGACATGTCGTGCAACCGAGCATATCCTTCAGATATGAAGGAGTGGGATGCTCCAGTATCGAACAGAACTGAAGCTAGGTGAAAATTGACAAGAAGTGTAGCCAGTACGACGTCGGGATCATCTTGAGCTTCTGAAGCTGAGACATGGTGCACACATGCTCGTTCAATGGAGGCTGGTTTGGTACTGTCATCTTGATTGATGGCTTTTCACGGCCAACAGACCTCTCAGACTGGGGTGGAGTATAACTGGACTGAGCACAGTCACGTGCATAGTGTCCTGGTTCTCCGCAGGTGAAGCAAGTTCCTGAGGTAGGACGTGGACCTACATTGGCAAGTGGTCCACTAATACGCCTCGGTGGAGCACATTGCTGAGTTGGGTGAGGCGCCACATCGGATGGCCTTGGTGCATATCCAGGTGGAAGAGCCGAGTTCGGAATCCAAATCTGTCGCTTCTGAGAGCCAGAGCGGGAGGAAGAACCCAGATCACGGTTGTGCTTACGAGACTCCTCGTAAGTGAGCTGAGCTGTCTGTGCATTAATGGCCTTGTTCACAAGAGCCTGGAAAGTATCACAATGATGCAGGTGGAGATCACGACGCAACTTAGGGTTGAGACCCTTCCGGAACCTAGCCTGCTTCTTAGCGTCCGTGGACACTTCTTCTGTAGCATAGCGGGCGAGGCTTCCAAACTCTCTACTGTAAGCATCAACAGGCAGCTTACCCTGGGTAAAACTACAGAACTCTTCCCTCTTGCGGTCAATGAGAGCCTGAGGAATGTGGTGCTCATGAAAAGCCTCGGTGAAATCCCTCCAGGTAGGAATCTGACCAGTTGGAAGCATAGCCTCATAGCTCTGCCACCAAATACTAGCAGGACCTTCCAGGTGATAGGTAGCATAGGTGACCTTGTCACCTTCAGCCACGTTCGCAGAAAGCAACTTGTGAGTGATGCTCCGGAGCCAGTCATCCGCATCGAGTGGATCAATGGAATGATGGAAGGTGGGTGGTTTCAGACCAATGAAGTCGGTGATGGAAACCAACTTCTTACACTGATGTGCGGTGTTCTGCTCAATCTGGGCCAGCAAGCGGTTAGTCTCACGCTTGTTCCTCTCGGATGCTAACAAGAACTCTTCCATCAAAGGCTGGTCAAGAGGATCCTCATCCCTACCATCTTCGTGATTCTTTCTATGAGCAACTGAACCTCGGTTAGCAGACGACATCCTAGCACAGAAACCAAAGAAACAAGGATGGAATTAGCATCGACATAAGGATGCGGAATGTAATGCAAAAGCATTGGAAACTCTTGAAATCCTGGGACAATTTCGGCAGCATAACGGTTGTAAATGCTCAAAAGGATTTTTGAGACATTCATCAAAGGAATAGCATAATCAATCAGCATCATAATATCAAGGTTCTGGTTCAAACTGAGGACACACGGAAGTAGTAGAACTGTACCGAGACACAACCCAACAATCCTAAGACTTTACGGTTTAGTAACACGTCATCCTGAGAGATAGAGGAGAAGCCTAGGCCTTAACCCTCGTAGAAAAGAAGAGGCTAACTCAGAAAGAATGACATGCGGTAAAGGAGTAAAAAGAGCCTTACGTTCCCTTCCACAATCAATTCCCTTATATAACTAAAGCATTTATAGACTCAACTTCGACCAGTTTGTCTTGGTAATCCTACAGTCAGTCAGGCTCTGATACCAACACTGTCGGGACCCCGATCCTAAGTCACACAGATTTAGCATGTAACACTTCATATCACTTTGCGGCCTCACACACGGTATTCCCACGGGTGCCACCTTACCTGGCCTGGGACCATTTGCGCCTTTTGGCTCACGTATATGATAGTGTCGCTAGCGTCCATATGACAGAGAACCTGGGTCGACATGACTAGTCGTGAACCCAAAGTAGCACTAACTTATAGGGACAGGCATACATGAATCAACCTCGAGCATGTTGGTCAACAACGTATGAATCCGGGCTGTGGCACTGGGCTAACAGGTCTCCGGGAACCCGGGCTGTAGCAGGCTAGGCAGGACTCCGGATGTCACCACGTGACATTTCCCCGAAGGGACACACACAGGAACAAAGTGAATCAGATACCGGCCAGTCAAGTGTTCTGGAGCAGTAGTGCTAGGCTAGCAGGACTCCGGTGAACCGGGCTGTAGCGGACTACTATGGCTCATGGAAGCACAAGACTACATTTCCCCATAAGAGAGGTTACCAGAGGTAAACAACTAGGTTGTCGGATCCCACACATAGCAATACACGTTACACGTACGCATAACATGCAAGTATGTGCTGTACAACATGGCATCACAACATAACTCAAACTCATATAGATAAAGGCCTAGAAGAGCCACATAGCATTCAATACGAACAGGGGTCTCATGACCCAACATTTAGAGCATACAAGAAACGGAAGCATTACATGTCTGAGTACAGACAACTACAAAAGGAAAAGACTAAGAAGCCTGACTAAACACGACCCTCCCAGGGGTACAAGATCTTAGCTGGGATACAAGCTACTCGCCGAAGTCACTAATGTAACAAACTACAAAACATAAATAAGCAAACTTGAGTACAAAGGTACTCATCAAGTCTTACATCAGAACTATCTACATATGCAACATTATCAACAAGGGGGGGTGGAGTTAACAGCAGCAAGCCAGCTTTGACTCGGTGGCTAATCAATACTACGAGTATCAGAATCTTCTTTGAGGTGAGAAGACGCACACGAGTCCACATATTCACCATATCAATACTCCACTATGGATCCGTTCCCGTCTCCCTACGAGAAGGCCATCCATAGCACTCACGCTTATCTTGCGGATTTTAGAGTATCCACTTCAAGTTGTGTATGTACTATATCTGAGGAAAACGGCTATTCGAATAGATAATATTGACCCTGCAGGGGTGTACTTCTTCACACACGCTCTTGCCACTTATAGCCCTGTACACGTCATGTACCTCGGCAACCTTCAAGCGGAAGCTGGGCGAGGGTGTCGGCCACGACCTGACTAACCACACAAGTCTCTCGTCCAAGTTTATCGCCTATTCGAGTTCCATCCGCAAGGAGTTCCGGCCGAAGTCTCCAGTACGGCCCCAAACGATGTGTGCAGGGTTCCCAAGCCCACCATCCAGGTGCCACTTGGTACACCGTGCCATGGTGCCTAGTCTGTCCCAAGCCCATCCCGTCGGACACCACCTGGTAGACAAGTAGCACTACCTACAAACACTAGAAACTAGTTGCAACTCCTGGACAGAGATCAAGTGGATTAATAAACTGAGAGGGGCCGGATGACCGGAACCCAATGTGTGGTAGTAACTGGACTTGGATAACATACACAGAACTCAGTGCTTGGGACGGTTCCAATGAGACAACCCACCATGTACTCCTACATGGCCTCTCATCGCTACCTTTACCAAAACGTGTTCACACACTTAGCCTTTATCGGTAGGACATGTTCTCCACTCCGATTCATTCCCGATGCATCAGACCTGACACAACTCTAAGCATAGCTGGCATAAAGAAATCAATCATGGATGAGTAGGCACATCAAGGCTCAAGCAACTCCTACTCATGCTAGTGGGTTTCAACTATTTAATGTGGCAATGACAGGGCATGCAGAGGAATGGGTTCAACTACCGCAGCAGAAAGTAGCAGTTTGAATCGTTGTTGTCCTAATGCAGTATAAGGAGCAGGAGCGAGAGAGTGGCATTTATCGAAATGCTCAAGGGGGGGGGGGGGTTGCTTGCCTGATAGAATGACGAAGGGGTATGGCTCCTCTGACAGGTACTCGGGAACACCTTCCGGAGTGGAACCTATCGAGAAGAAACAGTGCCGGCGATCAACACACAAACAAATGCAACAAAATGATGCATGGACATGACATGTGCAAATGCTAGTGTTTGGGCTAATGCAAGTTGCTACCAATTGGTTGAAGCCCATTTGAATCAAGGATTCAAATGCAAATTCAAAATGAAGCATTTGAAATGCCCATATTATGTTTTCACTTATACAGCATGTATAAGTTGGTTTTTCATGCATGTAACTGGCATAAATGGATTCCTTGCATTTTTCTGCTGATTTTTCATATATAAATTATTTCATTTTGAGCTACGGTTTAATTCTAGGAATTTTAGAAGTTTTAAATATTTTCTGAAATTCTCTGAATTATTTAAAATCTAGAAAATCAATTAGTGCGTTAGCGTGACGTCACAGAGGCGTCAGCAGGGCTGACCAGGTCAAACCTAACGTGTGGGGGCCACACGTCAGTGACACTGGGGTTAACCCCGAGTCAAACCTGGGCTGATTAGCTTTGACTAAGCCCTGGGGCCCACTAGTCAGTCTCAGGGGGGGTAATTAGAAGGGGGGTTAAGCACTAATTAAGCCGCCACGTTAGCGCCCGTCGAAGTTGGCCGGCGGTGACCAAACCGCGCGGCGGTGCTTCGCCGGAACGCTCTACAGGCGGTGGAGGAGCGCGCGGGGACTACCAATCGGCAGCCCGCGCTCGACCACATCCACCTGGGCATAGGGGAGGTCGCGGGGACGGCGGAGCTCGCCGGAGCTGGGCTCGCGGCGGCGGCCGGAGCTCAGTTGATGCGGGTTAGGCACTGCAGGGTGCTAGGGGGCTATGGTTTGGCCCATTCGGTTGCTGGGGACGCAGTGAGCATGGCGACGTGCTCAGAAGCGGTTGGCAGCAGCTGTGAATGCGGCGGCACCATGGCTGGCGGCAGGAGCATCTCGGGCTCATCGAAACAGCGACTACGGTGCGAAAATGAAGAGGAGGAGAGAGGGCTTGCGACGGGGTGCTCACGGTGATCACGCAGAGCAGGCTAGCGGGCTCGGGGAAGGCCCGGAGCGAGCGAGGGGTCGCCGGCGATCTCATTCACTGGAGGTTGAAGACGATGACGATTGCGGCGTTGCAGGGCCTCCCATGTTGCTTTGGTACTCGGGGATGACGTAGTCGACGACGACGGTGCTCGCAGACATGTTAGGGAGGCGAGGCAATGGCGGCGGCTGCGGTGGCGCACGGGTGCGTGCGAGAGAGAGGACAGAGGAGGGGGAGGAGCGAGAGGGAGCGAGAGAGAGGGACCAGGGGGTGCGTGGTGACGCTGCAGGGATCGCGGAGCAAGCAGGGAGGCAGGAGGTGGCCGGGCGCGTGGCCGCGTGCAGCGAGCGTGTGCTCGGCGTCCTCCTGGCGTGGTGGAGAAGACGACTGGCACGACCAGCTGGCTGGGCCGGCCAGCTGGGCCGCCAGTGCCAGGCCTCAGGTAAGGCCCAGGTAAGCCTTTTCCCTTTTTTTTGTTTTCTTTTATATTTCTGACATATGTTTTTGATTTAAAAATAAATACCAGCACAAATATAAAAATGTTGAGATTCCTTGTGATCACTAGTTTTTATATACCAGAGGCCCTCACCAAATTCCAACATTTTTGGAGCCTCTAAAATATTTATATTAATTTAAACAGCTCCAATTCAAATACATATGGGTTCATTCAAAAATCCAAAATGTCTAGCAAAAATGTGCATCGCCCCTGGTTGTTGTTCCTACATTATACAAAGACCATGAACATTCTTGAAAAGCATTTTGGGTTCATTGTAATTCCATTGTTAATTTTAACCTACTTGAATTTGTTTTGGTGCTAGGGTTTGAAACATCCCCATTTCAACTTCATTTGAAATTTAAACATGATGCACAAAGCAAGCCTAGGTCATACCAGAACTAGGGATGTGACAATGGATTTGCTTATGTATCCGGCGTGACGTTTGTCGTCTCGCAGAGTGCTGCGCCCTCGTGATCCGTAGATCGATCTTGAATGCTTTGCCTTGTCCTCCAATATGTCGCGCAGGTCTGGCGTATCTCCCCATGCCTTTTTATTTAAATGGCGTTGGGGTGGAGGCTGAGCTTTTGGCTGGAATGCCTCTCTATCGCGGCCACGAGGTGGCCGATCAGCCGTATCATACGCTTCTTCCTCCAGTCGGGGTAGTAACCTGCGCCTTGGGTAACTCTTGGAGGGGCGGTCGAGTTTATATTCCTCGGCCGTGAGGACTTCAGTCCATTTGTCATCTTGCAGATCTTGATCAGCATGAAGCTGCTGCTGCTTTTTCTTCAGGCTATTTGTCATGGCCATAAGCCGGCGCTTAAAGCGCTCTTGTTCGACGGGATCCTCTGGGACGGCGAATTCATCGTCGCCGAGGCTTGCCTCGTCTTCGGAGGGGGGGATGTAATTGTCATCCTCCTCCTCTCCATCTGCCGCTCTCTCGGGAGAGCTTGCTCCTTCATCCTCCTGCTCTAAATCTTGCTGGAGGGGATTGTTGTTGTCTTTGACACTATCCGGAGTATTATTATCTCCTGTGCCGGTATCACCACTTTTGCTTTGGTGGGACTTAGAGCGGCGATGGCGTTGGCGCTTGGGTTGCTTCTTGGAGGGGTCATCCTCCGCTATCTCGTCGCCATTGCCTTCTTTGGGTGTATCCACCATGTATATGTCATATGACGAGGTGGCTTTCCAGTGCCCTATAGGCGCTGGTTCATGTTCGTCTCCTACATCGTCATCCATACCGTCGATGTCTTTGGAGTCGAAGTCGAGCATGTCGGTTAAATCATCGATAGTGGCTACGAAGTGGGTGGTGGGTGGGCGTCGAATTTCTTTGTCGTCCGCATCCCAATCCTGTTGGCCATGATCCGGCCAGGGCTCTACTGACAAAGAGAGAGACTTTAGTGAATTCAAAATGTCGCCGAAGGGCGAGTGCTGAAAGATATCCGCGGCGGTGAATTCCATGATCGGCGCCCAATCGGAATCGATTGGCAGGGGTGCGGGCGGTTCGGAGTCAGAAAAAGAGTCCAGCACCTTGGAGTCACGGGTTGCGCAGAGGATTATGCTAGTGTTCGGCTCGATCACCGTTGAGACTGCAGCCCCTGAGGCGGTGTCTAACCACCCGTCCTCGATTGGCGCAGTTGGCTCCGAACTAAGGGTCGGAGCTGATGCGGGCGCGGCCTCTGGGTAATGTTCGGCGGCAGAGCTAGGTCATACCCATCGCGACAATGCGGCGCGCCCGGCTGTGGCTCGAATCCGTCGAAGGTCAAGTCTCCACGGATGTCCACCATGTAGTTCAAACTTCCAAATCTAACCTGATGGCCAGGGGCGTAGCTTTCAATCTGCTCCAGATGGCCAAGTGAATTAGCCCGCAGTGCAAAGCCGCCGAATACGAAAATCTGTCCGGGGAGAAAAGTCTCACCCTGGACCGCATCGCTATCGATGATAGTAGGAGCCATCAAGCCTAACGGCGACGACACAGAGGAACTCTCAATGAAAGCACCAATGTCAGTGTCAAAACCGGCGGATCTCGGGTAGGGGGTCCTGAACTGTGCGTCTAGGCCGGATGGTAACAGGAGGCAGGGGACATGAAGTTTTACCTACGTTCGGGCCCTCTTGATGGAGGTAAAATCCTACGTCCTGCTTGATCAATATTGATGATATGGGTAGTACAAGAGTAGATCTACCACGAGATCAGGGAGGCTAAACCCTAGAAGCTAGCCTATGGTATGATTGTATGTTGTGATTGTTGTCCTATGGACTAAAACCCTTTGGTTTATATAGACACCGGAAAGGGTTAGGGTTACATAAGGTCGGTTACAAAGGAGGAGATATCCATATACGTATTGCCTAGCTTGCCTTCCATGCCAAGTAGAGTCCCATCCGGACAGTCCGGCCAATCTTGTATCTTCATAGTCTAACAGTCCGGCCAATGGAGATAGTCCGGCTGTCCAGAGACGCCCCCTAATCCAGGACTCCCTCAGTCGCTAAACTTAGTTTGTAGCAAAAATGGCTCACCAGCCGCAATCTCCCTAGCTTGCCGGATCTCCTCATGGGCGGCTCTGGATTCAGTCCGCGCTTCTCTCGCCTCTCGTACGACCTTGTCAATTTCAGCTGTTTTGGCGTCATTCTCCTTCTCCAAGAGTTCACAATGGCTAGCAACATTTTTTAGTTCGAGCACAATCATGGATATCTTCTCCTTGTCTTGACACCGAGCAGCTCGTTCGGCTTTTAACTCAGCCGATGCCTTTTTGGCAGTCGCATTACTACACCGGGCCTACTCCTTGGCCCGGGCCTTCTCCGCCCGAAGAATTTCAATGGCAGCAGCACCATCTGCAGCCATGCATATTACAGTATATAACTTTCATCATCATGCTTATATCACAACGATGTGTGTGAAGGGACTGCCCTGAATACATACCTTGCGATTTGTCAAGACGCATATTGATTAATGCAATGTCATCCCCGACCATATCAAGCTTCCGTTGCAGCTCGGCCATATCCATAGTCTGGGAAGTAGCCAGGGGGAAGCAGCCTGTGTTCAAGTTAATCAGAATAGTCCTTGTATATTTCTTCTTAATCCTCCGTTCGCCTCCCATGGGAAGGCAACCCGAGTCTCAAGGGTGACTATCTATACATAGGTGTATTTTGCGAATAAAACACAATTGCACATATTACAGTACAAACCTCGAAGCCTCTTAATAGGCTCGCAAAGGCCTGATCCAATCCGGTCTTCGCGGACTAGACCTTTTCAACCACCGTGCCCATCAAGGTACGATGTTCCTCTGAGATGGAAGCCTGCCGCAACATGTTCGTCAAGATATCTGGCGCCTCTAGATATCTGGTGGCTGCTGTAGGAGTACGGCCACCCTTTGAAGGGATCTGTTCATTCATATCCGGCTGTATATCGGATTGTTCGGGGCCCTCATTGTTGTTCCCTGGACCCTGGGCCACCGAAGCATCACCTTCGGGTAATGTCTTCATTATCCCTTGCACCACTTGTTGGTCGGGGGAGACTCTCCGCGACGACACCTCGAAGTCGTCTGCCCTATTGGACGGAGAGGCTGGTGGGGGCATCTCGCTTTCCATCTTCTCTGGCAGAAGGTCCCCCGAGGAAGAGGATTGTTGAGGAAGACTGTGTGCTGAGCTGCAAAAACAAAAAATATATATTCCAGGCATTACAAGAAAGGAACATGACATGTTTAAAACAGCCTTGCTCACTTACGATTTGGCCTGACGCTTGTCCTCGTCATGAGACTACGCTTCGACGTCCTCCAAGCCCGAGCCACCCACCTGAGGCATCTTGCCTAGCTTAGGAGCCTGATTCTCCCAATCTTCGGAGGCGGCCCTTTTCTTCCAAGGAGGAAAGGAGATGGTGGCCCCCTTCACTTTTGTGTTCGGATGAGGGGATTTTGATTCCACTGGACACAAAGTCCGATGCACCTTTGGAATAGGGGCCATTTTTGGTCCTCTCACTCTCCGCCTCACCCTCCTTCACAGGCATCTGGTATGGTGCCAGGGCCAGCAACCTTGTTAGAACAGGATTCATTGGGCCCTCGAGCAGAGGGGCCAAACACATAATTAGTTCCGCCTTCTTTGTCCAGCCCTGGAATAAGATAGCTTGCTTAGTACCAAATTACGGTGTGCGTAATTACAAAGTGCTCGGGAGCCAAGTGCTTACCGGGGTATCCGGACGGTTGCAGTTAAGGCCAGCGTCCTCGATAGTGTCCGGCTAATGTTTCCTCTTCCCGAAAAATAACTTCCACATCCCTTTGTGTGTGGTGCCGAAGAAGTGTTGGAGGGTTTGTAGTCCTTCTGGATTAAGCTCCCACATGCGGTGAGACTTGTGCTCGCATGGCAGGATTCGGCGAACAAACATCACTTGGATCACGTTGACAAGATCGATGTCTCTCTCAAGCAGGGTTCAGATGCGGCTTTGTAAAGTCTGCAATTCATCAACTGATCCCCAGTCCAGCCCCTTGTTGACCCATGATGCAAGCTGCAACGATGGGCCAAGACGGAATGTGGGTGTAGCTACCCACTTGGTGCTGCGGGGCTCCATAACGCAAAACCACTCCCGCTGCCAGTGATTGGAAGTTTCGGTAAAAGAACCTTTTGGCCAAGGAGTCCTAGTGAGTTGGCTGATCATAGCACCGCCGCACTCCACCTGTTCCCCGTCGACTACCTTCGGCCTCACACTGAAGGTCTTGAGCCGTAAGCCGAAGTGTGGGGGGATTCGGAGGAAGGCCTCGCATGTAATGATAAACGCCGAAAATGGAGGATAGAGTCCGGGGCTAGGTCATGAAAATCTAGTCCGTAATAAAACATTAGCCCCCGGACGAAGGGGTGAAGAGTGAACCCTAGCCCCTGGAGGAAGTGGGAGATGAATACGACCCTCTCGCCAGATCTAGGGGTCGAAATAACCTGTTCTTGAGCAGGAAGCATGTGGTGGACCTCCGCAGCCAAATATCTGGCTGCCCGAAGCTTTGCGATATCCTCCTCTGTAATGGAGGAAGCCACCCATCAGCCTTGAGAGCTGGGTCCGGACATGATGGGGAGGCTTGAAACAATGAAGTCGAACCTTGGGTGCTAGAGCTCGAGGTTGGGAAGGCTGAGGAGAGGTTAGGCATAAAGGGACGGCCCTTGGTTCCTTTATAAAGGCCGCGAGTATTGAACGCCTCCTCCTAAGCCTAAGAACCTGCCTATTCCTAAGGAATCTTTCCCACAGGACGGTTGGATTACCCACGCTCGTATTGATGAAAATCCCGCATTAAGGGGACATGATCTCCGCTTCGACAATATGTGACAATAAAAACCACGCCCCGAAACATGGAATGGCGGGACGAGAAATGGTTGAAAATAATGACCGAGAAGCGTGAGGTCACATTACTAAAGTTGTCACCAGATTGGACTCATGGATTATTGTATTCTCTCTACGGTTGTGTGTGGTGTGTGTTATAGGTCTGGACACGATCAATTCGTCGGAAAACTATTTTGGAGTTGGGAAGGAGGAACCTGTCTTGCAATGCCGAAGAGAGCACTATGCGCCGGATACCTTGTCATTGAAGCCAGGTTCAGGGGCTACTGAGGGAGTCCTGGACTAAGGGGTCCTCGGGCATCCGGCCTGTTAGCCATGGGTCGTACTGATGGGCTGTGAAGATGCGAAGCCCGAAGACTGTACCCATGTCCGGATGGTACTCTCCTTGGCATGGAAGGCAAGCTTGGCGACTGGATATGTAGATTCCCTTCTTTGTAATCGACCTGGTGTAACCCCAGATCCTTCCGGTGTCTATATAAACCGGAGGACTTAGTCCGGATAGGATAGACTCATTATCATAGCCATACAAGCTAGACCTCTAGGGTTTAGCTATTACGATATCGAGGTAGATCAACACTTGTAATATTCGTATTCATCAATATCAATCAAGCAGGACGTAGGGTATTACCTCCATAGAGAGGGCCCGAACCTGGGTAAACATCGTGTCCCTTGTCTCCTGTTACCATCGACCTTAGACGCACAGTTTGGGACCCCCAACCTGAGATCCGCCGGTTTTGACACCGATATGAACCAATTAATGGATGAAGCAATGATGGAAATACTGGAGGAATCAGAGGTGCACATTCATGCGCAACAACAACTGATCAATGTTTTCAGAGACAATGTAGCAAAGCAGCAAGAACTTGCCCACATGCTTATGGGCATCATCCGCGCTGAGTTACAGATTGTGACATTGTAGATCGTTAGGTTTTGTTCATTTATTTGCACTGGCATCAATCTTTGATTGCCCAGTGGATGTCATTTCATGTAATATATGTTGGGTGTGCAACATTGTCCAATGTATGTTGTACCTTTGCTTGATCGATTTTAGTACTATGCATAATTGCTCGTCGTAATGAGCTCAAATTATCTAATTGGTCCTAAAGACATGTACGGACTTTAGTGGGCCCATTAACTTAATGGGCCATTACCAGGCTGAAAGTTAATGGTCGGCCCTCTTACCTCCTGGGTCGTTAACTGGCCGGCATCGAAGCGGGCGACAGGTGGGCCCATTTGATTTCACGGGCCGTTAATAGGCCGTTACTAAGGTCGGGCTACATATGGCCCAACTATACTGTAGGCGTTTAGCAGGACGAAAGACACAGTGGGCTCGTACTGGACAATGAAGAGCATGGGCCGCTATGAGCCCGAAAGTCAGGTCGTACAGTAAATGGCCCAACTGTGTTATGGGCCTTTAGCAGGACGAAAGAGAAAATGGGCTGGTATTGGACCAGGAAGAGCATGGGTCATTAAAAGGCCAAAACTCAGGTCCGACTACAAATGGCCGAACTCATTTATGGGCCGTCAACAGGCTGGGAATTGGCCCAACACTTAAATGGGTCGCTAAAAGACCAAAACTAAGGTCTGACTATGAATGGCCCAACTCATTTATGGGCCGTCAATAGGCTGAAAGACACACCGGGACGGAAATGGGCCCAACACTTAAATGGGTCGCTAAAAGACCGAAAGATGTACATCCTAAAAATTGGCCCATCCCTTGAATGGGTCGTTAACAGGCCGAAATCACATTGGGTCGATGTTGGGCCCAAATATATAGCGGGCTGCTAACGGGCTCGAACTGATGATGGGCCGCAATGGTGTCAAATCTTTAACAAGTTGTTGACGGGCCAAATTGGCACATCTCGTATGGGCCGTGGGCTTAAATGGCCCTGACACAAGTAGGCCTTATATGGGCTGGCCTGCTAATTTTTACTGGGGCGGCCTTTTTCACCGGAATGGGCCACTATTGGCCATGCCACGTGTCGACCTATCATAGGCACCTCCTGTCCAATGAGTGGATGATATCTGTCCCAACGGTGAGCCAACACGTGTTTCCTCCGGCCAATGAGAATTTTACACGTGGAAAATCCCCATTGGTCCAGGCTGTTAACGGGTTATCGGATCCGAAACCGGACCTGATAGTTTAACGGCGACCCGTTACGGTGGATGCCACGTGTCGGGCACCCTTGACGATAGCACTTTCATGACGCGCCATTTATCTTCATGGAAGTGGACACTTCCGTGATGATAATTTTGGTAATGTCATGGAACACTTCTACGACAGCATGGGTATGACTATCTTGATTTTGTGATAAAATTGTCATGGATGTACATGCATGATAGAAAACGTGACCTACTGTGACAAACACGTATCATCACGAAAGTGTCTTTTTTGTAGTGCATTTCCTTGGACGATCCTTGGTATGTTGGTCCTTGAAGAAACAGAACTGTGTATCACTCTCTACTCCTGAAGCTGAGTACATTGCTGCTAGTTCGTGTTGTGCTCAATTTCTATGGATGAAGCAAACCCTCAAAGACTACGACATCAATGTGAAGAATGTGCCACTCTTCTGTGACAATGAGAGTGCCAACAAGATTGCTCATAACCCATTTCAGCACTAGAAGACAAAGCACATCCAGATTGGTCATCATTTTCTTCGCGATCACGTGTTGAAGGGCAACATATCTATCAAGCACGTGAAGACTGAAGAACAGGTAGCTGATATCTTCGCAAAGCCCTTGGATGAGAATAGATTTAGCAAGTTGTGGTGTGGGCTAAATATCTCAGAAACTTCGAATATTCTTTGAAATGGACACATATCCTAACACATATGCAAAATTGATGACTTAGATGTGCAACATAGGAAGTAACGTTTTTCTTCAATCAATGAAGACTAACCCTCTAAGTGTGAAGAAATTAACAAAGAATTAGATTCTCAAAGCCCTACGACAATTGTACGCGGCATCTGAAATCATCATTATTATACGGTGGGTTACGCCACCAACAAAAGTTGAAAATCTTCAATTTGAGTTTTTCTTGAAATTCCTCAGTTGTTCAAATTCTACAACTTTGCATAGTCTTCACTCTTTCCGTCGTTGTTCTTCATTGACTATATATTTGAGTTTTCAGTACTCTACAACATTCACTTATTGATAATTCTTCAAGTTGATTTTTCTACTAAGTGAATGTGATCGGACCCTTTGAAAGAACATGTGGTGCCCCCATGTTTGGTTTTCGTAATTGATGACAATCTCTATGGACTAATGGTTGCCTTGAGTTATATTTGAAGGTTTTGTCCATAGGCTTTTCTTGGAGTACATGTGTTGGTTTCAAGGAGAGTTTGTTTTGACCAAGGTGCTATTCAAGGAATTACCTAAAGATTGGTCTTGTGAGAGGTTGATCAAGACTAAGTCAAAGAGAGAATCAAGTTGGTCAACTCACAAGGCGTAGAAGATATACCGAGTGAAGGAAATATGCCTAGAGGAAATAATAAAGTTATTATTTATTTCCTTATATCATGATGAATGTTTATTATTCATGCTAGAATTGTATTAACCGGAAACATGATACATGTGTGAATACATAAACAAACAGAGTGTCACTAGTATGCCTCTACTTGACTAGCTCGTTGATCAAAGATGGTTATGTTTCCTAGCCATAGACAAAGAGTTGTCATTTGATTAACGGGATCACATCATTAGGAGAATGATGTGATTGACTTGACCCATTCCGTTAGCTTAGCACTTGATCGTTTAGTTTGTTGCTATTGCTTTCTTCATGACTTATAGATGTTCCTATGACTATGAGATTATGCAACTCCCGTTTACCGGAGGAACACTTTGTGTGCTACCAAATGTCACAACATAATTGGGTGATTATAAAGGTGCTCTGGGGGTGTCTCCAAAGGTACTTGTTCGGTTGGTGTATTTCGAGATTAGGATTAGTCACTCCGATTGTCGGAGAGGTATCTCTCTGGGCCCACTCGGTAATGCACATCACTATAAGCCTTGCAAGCAATGCAACTAATGAGTTAGTTGCGGGATGATGTATTACGGAACGAGTAAAGAGACTTGCCGGTAACGAGATTGAACTAGGTATCGAGATACCGACAATCGAATCTTGGGCAAGTAACATACAGATGACAAAGGGAACACCATATGTTGTTATGCGGTTTGACCGATAAAGATCTTCGTAGAATATGTAGGAGCCAATATGAGCATCCAGGTTCCGCTATTGGTTATTGACCGGAGACGTGTCTTGGTCATGTCTACATAGTTCTCGAACCCGTAGGGTCCGCACGCTTAAAGTTAGATGACGGATATATTATGAGTTTATATGTTTTGATGTACCTAAGATAGTTCGGAGTCCCGGATGTGATCATGGACATGACGAGGAGTCTCGAAATGGTCGAGATGTAAAGGTCGATATATTGGACGATTATGTTTGGACACCGGAAAGGTTCCGGAAGGTTTCCGACATTTATTGGAGTACCGGGGGTTACCGGAACCCCCCGGGAACTAACGGGACTTAGTGGACAGAGAGAGAGGGGCCGGCCAGGGCAAGAGCCGTGCCCCCTCCCCTTAAGTCCGAATAGGACAAGGAAAGGGGGGGCCTTGCCTTTCCCCTCTCCCACTCCTTCCTTCCCTCTCCTTCTTGGATTAGGAAAGGGAGGGGCAAACCTACTTGGAGTAGGTTTCCCCCTCCTAGTGTGCGCCACCACCTTGGCCGGCCCTCTCCTCCTCCCCCCTTTATATACGGAGGAGGGGGCACCCTATAGACACAACAATTGATCACTTGATCTCTTAACCATGTGTGGTGCCCCCCTCCACCATAATCCACCACGATCATATCATAGCGGTGCTTAGGCGAAGCCCTGCGTCCATAGAACATCATCATCGTCACCACGCCGTCGTGCTGACGAAACTCTCCCTCAACACTTAGCTGGATAGGAGTTCGAGGGAAGTCATCAAGTTGAACGTGTGCAGAACTCGGAGGTGCCATGCGTTCGGTAATTGATCGGTCGGATTGTGAAGACGTACAACTACATCAACCGCGTTGTGCTAATGCTTCCACTTTCGGTCTACAAGGGTACGTGGACACACTCTCCCCTCTCGTTTCTATGCATCACCATGATCTTGCGTGTGTGTAGGAAACTTTTTGAAATTACTACGTTCCCCAACAGTGGCATCCAAGCTAGGTTTTATGCGGAGATGTCATATGCATGAGAAGAACACAAGTGAGTTGTGGGCGATACAAGTCATACTACTTACCAGCATGTCATACTTTGGTTCGGCGGTATTGTTGGATGAAGCAGCCCGGACCGACATTATACATGTGCTTATGCGAGACTGGTTCTACCGACGTGCTTTGCACACAGGTGGCTGGCGGGTGTCAGTTTCTCCAACTTTAGTTGAACCAAGTGTTGTTACGCCCGGTCCTTGAGAAGGTTAAAATAACACTTACTTGACGAACTATCATTGTGGTTTTGATGCGTAGGTAAGAACGGTTCTTGCTCAGCCCGTAGCAGCCACGTAAAACTTTGCAACAACAAAGTAGAGGACGTCTAACTTGTTTTTGCAGGGCATGTTCTGATGTGATATGGTCAAGGCATGATGCTATATTTTATTGTATGAGATGATTATGTTTTTTTCTAATCGAGTTATCGGCAACTGGCAGGAGCCATATGGTTGTCGCTTTATTGTATGCAATGCAATCGCTTGTAATTCTTTACTTTATCACTAAGCGGTAGCGGTACTTGTAGAAGCATAAGTTGGCGAGACGACAACAATGCTACGATGGAGATCAAGGTGTCGCGCCGGTGATGATGGTGATCATGACGGTGCTTCGGAGATGGAGATCACAAGCACAAGATGATGATGGCCATATCATATCACTTATATTGATTGCATGTGATGTTTATATTTTATGCATCTTATCTTGCTTTGATTGATGGTAGCATTATAACATGATCTCTCACTAAATTATCAAGATATAAGTGTTCTCCCTGAGTATGCACCGTTGCAAAAGTTCTTCGTGCTAAGACACCACGTGATGATCGGGTGTGATAGGCTCCATGTTGAAATACAACGGGTGCAAAACAGCTGCACACGCGGAATACTCAGGCTAAACTTGACGAGCCTAGCATATAACAGATATGGCCTCAGAACACTGAGACCGAAAGGTCGAGTGTGAATCATATAGTAGATATGATCAACATAGTGATGTTCACCATTGAAAAGTACTCCATCTCACGTGATGATCGGACATGGTTTAGTTGATTTGGATCACGTGATCACTTAGATGATTAGAGGGATGTCTATCTAACTGGGAGTTCTTAAGTAATGTGATTAATTGAACTTTAATTTATCATGAACTTAGTCCTGGTAGTATTAGCATATCTATGTTGTAGATCAAAAGCTCGCGTTTAGCTCCCCTGTTTTATTTTTGATATGTTCCTAGAGAAAACTAAGTTGAAAGATGTTAGTAGCAAGGATGCGGATTGGATCCGTGATCTGAGATTTATCCTCATTGCTGCACAGAAGAATTATGTCCTTGATGTACCGCTAGGTGACAGACCTATTGCAGGAGTAGATGCAGACATTATGAACGTTTAGCTAGCTCAATATGATGACTACTTGATAGTTTAGTGCACCATGCTTAACAGCTTAGAATCGGGACTTCAACGACATTTTGAACGTCATGGATCATATGATATGTTCCAGGAGTTGAAGTTAATATTTAAAGCAAATACTCGAGTTGAGAGATATGAAGTCTCCAACAAGTTCTATATCTAAAAGATGGAGCAGAATAGCTCAAGAAGTGAGCTTGTGCTTAGATTGTCTGGGTACTACAATCACTTGAATTAAGTGGGAGTTAATCTTCCAGATAAAATAGTGATCAAAAGAATTCTCTAGTCACCATCACCAAGTTAGTAGAACTTCGTGATGAACTATACTATGCAAGGGATGACGAAAACGATTCCCGAGCTTTTCGTGTTGACGAAATCGATGAAGTTAGAAATCAAGAAAGAGCATCAAGTGTTGATGATTAACAAGACCACTAGTTTCAAGAAAAGGGCAAAAGGAAAGAAAGGGAACTTCAAGAAGAACAGCAAGCAAGTTGCTGCTCAAAGTGAAGAAGCCCAAGTCAATACCTAAGCCTGAGACTAAGTGCTTCTACGGCAAAGGGACTGGTCACTGGAAGCGGAACTGCCCCAAGTATTTGGTGGATAAGAAGGATGGCAAAGTGAAAAATGCTATATTTGATATACATGTTATTGATGTGTACTTTACTAGTGTTTATAGCAACCCCTCGGTATTTGATACTGGTTTAGTTGCTAAGAGTAGTAACTCGAAACGGGAGTTGTGGAATGAATAGAGACTAGTTAAGGTTGAAGTGACGATGTGTATTGGAAGTGGATCCAAGATTGATATGATCATCATCGCACACTCCCTATACTTTCGGGATTAGTGTTAAAGCTAAATAAATGTTATCTGGTGTTTGCGTTGAGCATGAATATGATTTGATCATGTTTATTGCAATACAGTTATTCATTTAAGTTAGGGAATAATTGTTGTTCTGTTTACATGAATAAAACCTTCTATGGTCATACACCCAATGAAAATGGTTCATTGAATCTCGATCGTACTGATACACATATTCATAATATTGAATCCAAAAAGATGCAAAGTTAATAATGATAGTGCAACTTATTTGTGGCACTGCCATTTAGGTCATATTGGTGTAAAGCGAATGAAAAAAATCCATGCTGATGGGCTTTTGGAATTACTTGATTATGAATCATTTTAATGCTTGCGAACCATGCCTCATGGGCAAGATGACTAAGACTCCGTTCTTCGGAACAATGGAGCGAGCAACTGACTTATTGGATATAATACATACTGATGTATGAGCTCCGATGAGTGTTGAGGCTCACGACGGGTATCATTAGTTTTTGACCTTCACAGATGATTTGAGCAGATATGGGTACATCTACTTGAATAAACATAAGTCTGAAACATCTGAAAAGTTCAAAAATTTCATAGTGAAGTGGAAAATCATCGTAAAAAGAAAAATAATTAAAGTTTCTACGATCTGATCGCACAGGCGAATATTTAAGTTATGAGTTAGGTCTTCAATTAAAAATGTGGAATAGTTTCACAAACTCATGCCACCTGGAATACCACAGCGTAATGGTGTGTCCGAACGTCATAACCGTACTTTATTTGATATAGTGCAATCTATGATGTCTCTTACCGATTTACCACTATCGTTTTGGGGTTATGCATTAGAGATAGCTGCATTCACATTAAAAAGGCACCATCTAAATCCGTTGAGACAACACCATATGAACTGTGGTTTAGCAAGAAACCTAAGCTATCGTTTCTTAAAGTTTGGGGTTGCGATGCTTATGTGAAAAAATTTCATCTTGATAAGCTCAATCCCAAGTCGGAGAAGTGCGTCTTCATAGGATACCCAAAAGTAACTGTTGGGTACACCTTCTATCATAGATCCGAAGGCAAGATAATTGTTGCCGAGAATGGATCCTTTCTAAAGAAGGAATTTCTCTCGAAAGAAGTGAGTGGGAGGAAAGTAGAACTAGATGAGGTAACTGTACCTGCTCCCTTATTGGAAAGTAGTTCATCACAGAAATCTGTTTCTGTGACTCTTACACCAATTAGTGAGGAAGTTAATGATGATGATCATGAAAGCTTCGGATCAAGTTACTACCGAACCTCGTAGGTCAACCAGAGTATGTTCCGCACCAGAGTGGTACAGTAATCATATTCTAGAGTTCATGTTACCTGACCATGACAAACCTACAAACTATGAGGAAGCGATGATGAGCCCAGATTCCACTAAATTGCTTGAGGCCATGAAATCTGAGATGGGATCCATGTACAAGAACAAAGTGTGGACTTTGGTTGACTTGCCCGATGATCGGCAAGCCATAGAAAATAAATGGATCTTCAAGAGGAAGACGGACGCTGATAGTAGTGTTACTATCTACAAAGCTATACTTGTCGAAAAGGTTTTTGACAAAGTTCAAGGTGTTGACAATGATGAGATTTCCTCACTCGTAGCGATGCTTAAGTTTGTCCAAATCATGTTAGCAAATTGCCGCATTTTACGAAATCTGGCAAATGGATAAACAAAATTGCATTCCTTAAAGGATTTATTAAAGAAAGAGTTGTATATGATGCAATCAAAAGGTTTTGTCAATCCTAAAGGTGCTAACAAAATATGCAAACTCCGGCGATCCATCTATGGACTGGTGCAAGCATCTCGGAGTTGGAATATATGCTTTGATAAGTTGATCAAAGCATATAGTTTCATACAGACTTCCGGTGAAGCCTGTATTTACAAGGAAGTGAGTGGGAGCACTACATCATTTCTGATAAGTATATGTGAATGACATATTGTTGATTGGAAATAATGTAGAATTATTCTGCAAAGCATAAAGGAGTATTTGAAAGGAGTTTTTCAAAGAAATACCTCAGTGAAGCTACTTACATATTGAGCATCAAGATCTATAGAGATAGATCAAGACGCTTGATAAGTTTTTTCAGTGAGTACATACCTTGACAAGATTTTGAAGTAGTTCAAAATGGAATAGTCAAAGAAAGAGTTCTTGCATGTGTTACAAGGTGTGAAATTGAGTAAGACTCAAAGCTCGACCACGGCAGAAGGTAGAAAGAGAATGAAAGTCATTCCCTATGCCTCAGCCATAGCTTCTATAAAGAATGCTATGCTATTTACCAGTACTATTGTATACCTTAGCATCTTTCTGACAAGGGAGTACAATAGTGATCTAGGAGTAGATCACTAGACAGTGGTCAAAATTATCCTTAGAGGACCAAGGAAATAATTCTCGGTTATGGAGGTGATAAAGGAGTTCATCGTGAAAAGTTACGTCGATGCAAGCTTTTTACATCGATCTAGATGACTCTAAGTCTCAATATGGATACATACTGAAAGTGGGAGAAATTAGCTAGAGTAGATCCATGCAGAGCATTGTAGACATAGAAATTTGCGAAATACATACGGATCTGAATGTTACAGACACGTAGACTAAACTTCTCTCACAAGGAAAACATGATCACTCTTTGTGTGTTAATCACATAGCGATGTGAACTAGATTATAGACTCTAGTAAACCCTTTGGGTATTAGTCACATAGAGATGTGAACTAATCACATAAAGATGTGAACTAGATTATTGACTCTAGTGCAAGTGGGAGACCGAAGGAAATATGCCCTCAAGGCAATAATAAAGTTATTATTTATTTCCTTATATCATGATAAATGTTTATTATTCATGCTAGAATTGTATTAACCGGAAACATGGTGCATGTGTGAATACATAGACAAACAGAGTATCACTAGTATGCCTCTACTTGAATAGATCATTGATCAAAGAGTTGTCATTTAATTAACGGTATCACATCATTAGGAGAATGATGTGACTGACTTGACCCATTCCGATATCTTAGCACTTGATCGTTTAGTTTGTTGCTATTGCTTTCTTCATGACTTATACATGTTCCTATGACTATGAGATTATGCAACTCCCGTTTACTGGAGGAACACTTTGTGTGCTACCAAACGCCCCAACGTAATTGTGTTATTATAAATGTGATCTACAGGTGTCTCCAAAGGTACTTGTTGGGTTGGCGTATTTCGAGATTAGGATTTGTCACTCCGATTGTCGGAGAGGTATCTCTCTAGGCCCACTTGGTAATGCACATCACGATAAGCCTTGCAAGCAATGCAACTAATGAGTTAGTTGTGGGATGATGTATTACGGAACGAGTAAAGAGACTTGCTGGTAACGGGATTGAACTAGGTATTGGGATACCGACGATCGAATCTCGGGCAAGTAACATACCGATGACAAAGGGAACAACGTATGTTGTTATACGGTTTGACCGATAAAGATCATCATAGAATATGTAGGAGCCAATATGAGCATCCAGGTTCCGCTATTGGTTATTGACCGGAGACGTGTCTCGGTCATGTCTACATAGTTCTCGAACCCGTAGGGTCTGCACGCTTAAAGTTAGATGAGGGTTATATTATGAGTTTATATGTTTTGATGTACCAAAGGTAGTTCGGAGTCCCGGATGTGATCATGGACATGACAAGGAGTCTCAAAATGGTCGAGACATAAAGATTGATATATTGGATGACTATGTTTGGACGTCGGAAAGGTTTCGGACATTTATCGGAGTACCGGGGGTTA
>NC_041384.1:592125014-592150576 GCF_002162155.2 Triticum dicoccoides | reverse complement strand
GTTGGGCCTTAGTGGAGAGAGAGGGGCCGGCCAGGGCAAGAGGTGCGCCCCCTCCCCTTAAGTCCGTATAGGACAAGGAAAGGGGGCGGCGCCCCCCTTGCCTTTCGCCTCTGCCACTCCTTCCTTCTCCCTCCTTCTTGGATTAGGAAAGGGAGGGGCAAACCTACTTGGAGTAGGTTTCCCCCTCCTAGGCCGCGCCACCCCATTGGCCGGCCCTCTCCTCCTCCCCCTTTATATATGAAGGAGGGGGGCACCCCATAGACACAACAATTGATCTCTTAGCCATGTGCGGTGCCTCCCTCCACCATAATCCACCTCGATCATATCGTAGTGGTGCTTAGGTGAAGCCCTGCATCGGTAGAACATCATCATTGTCACCACAACATCGTGCTGATGAAACTCTCCCTCAACACTCGGCTGGATCGGAGTTCGAGGGACATCATCGAGTTGAACATGTGCAGAACTCGGAGGTGCCGTGCGTTCGGTACTTGATCGGTCGGATCGTGAAGACGTACGACTACAACAACCGCGTTGTGCTAACGCTTCCGCTTTCGGTCTACGAGGGTACGTGGACACACTCTCCCCTCTCGTTGCTATGCACCACCATGATCTTGCGTGTGCGTAGGAATTTTTTTGAAATTACTACATTCCCCAACACCGAGAGGGATCAAAAGTTCCCATGGTATGGTAAGCATTGTCAATTACGCTTTGTGCAATAGCCCATGGTCTTTGTGAGAGTCTTTGTGGGGTTAGGTTGCAGTGTGCAAGTTCAAGTGGAGCATCATGAAGAGATCAAATGCTTGAAGTTGCGGTCCATTGTGGTAATAATGGGTTTGTGAAGATGTGTGGAAGAGTGGCTCACAATAGTGGAGTATGGGGGAGCAATCAACTAGTCTTCATAGAGCCAACGCAGTCAAGAAACTGGTCCAACTTGAGGGAGTCAAGATCATCATCATCTAGCTAAAGTGGACCATGTGCAAGGCAAAGGTTTGCCCTTGATAGGTTTTCTATTTTTCCGGTCTCATGGTGGTGGTTGGGAGCCGGGTTATAGGATTGATTGTCGTACTATCAAGGGGGGATCTCGATGAGTAGCTTGATCGTATCGTTCGTAGAGAGATCAAACCATTGCATCCTTGCATCATATTTCTTTGTTCTTGTTTGGTTCTCTTTGTGAGTTTTGGAGCTTATGGTCATCTTGATGACAAGCTCAAGTTCATCAAAAATGGAGTTCAGTTGCATCCTCTATGATGTTGTCGATGTTGGAGGTTATGCCCGTTCTTCTTTGTTGGAGGTTTCACTCCTCCAGTTTTTATGCATACCTCCCCTGCCTCTTCTTACTATAACAAGATGTATTGATGCTACTCATCGTCTTGTATCCAACAAGCTTGAGTTTGCTCAATTTGGAGCTCATTTGCAGAAGTTATGGCAGTTCTAATTTTATTGGATCCGTCTGTTGTCTTTAGCTGCGTTTTGAAGGCATCCAAGTGCAAAAGCCTCAATTGCATGCGGTCGTACTACTCAAGGGAGCGGTAGTACCGCAGGGGCCAGCGGTAGTACCGCTCCTGGTGAGCAGTAGTACCGCTTCCTCTAGCCCACAACACTAGCACACACGGAAGTAGGCACGAAAGTAATTTTTTACTTCCGCGCCCTACGCGGTAGTACCGCTCCTGGTGAGCGGTAGTACCACTGCCTCGTGTCCTGGCGCTGTTGCGTGCGGTAGTAGGCGCAGATGTAATTTTTTACATCCACCCTTACGTGGTAGTACCGCACTCTGTGAGCGGTAGTACCGTGCCGACTTTTCATCATAGCTAGCTCTAGCGGTTGTAGGCACTGCAGTTTCTCTTTTCATTGGTGGTCGCGTTGTAGTATCACAAGGGCAGGCGGTAGTACCGCTCCTACAGTAGTACCTCCCTGTTACCCCTTTATAGTGTTGTTTCATTGGGCTTCTGCCTCCCTAGCGGTAGTACCGCTCTGTGCGGGCTGTGAGCATAACAGTTCGATTTTCCCCCTCATATAAAAGGGGGTCTTATTCCCCAATGAACTTTATCCTTTGTGCTCGTGTTCTTCCCCCATTGCTAACCTTCTTTGAGCTTGCTAACTCTCAATCCCTCCATGGATTCTTGCTAGTTTTTTAGGGAAAAGATAGAGGAGATCTAGATCCACTTTTCCACTAATCACTTTCTCCTCTATGTGAGGGGAACCCCTTGGATCTAGATATTGGAGTTCTTGGTGTTCTCCTTCTTGTTCTTCCTCTCATTTTCCTCCCTAGCATTAGTTGCTTCGGTCAGATTTGACAGAGAAGGACTTGGGCACTCAGTGTGCCCTTGCCATTGCATTTGGTGCATCGATTTGAGTTCTTCACGGTGATACGTGGAAGTTACAAGTTGAGAAGCTTATTACTCTTGGGTGCTTGGTACCCTTGAGCTTGTTCCTCTTGGGTGCTTGGGCGCCCTAGATGGTTGGTGGTGTTCAGAGCTCAATCATTGTGGTGTAAAGGTCCGGGCAAGCGTCAAGGTCTCCAATTAGGTTGTGGAGACCGCCCCGAGCAATTTGATGGGTACCGGTGACCGCCCTCAAGGGTTGCCAAAGTGTATGATTTCGGTGACTGCCCCCAAGGGTTGCCATTTGTATGGGTTCGGTGACCGCCCTCAAGGGTCCCTTAGTGGAATCATGGCATCTTGCATTGTGCGAGGGCGTGAGGAGATTACGGTGGCCCTAGTGGCTTCATGGGGAGCATTGTGCCTCCACACCGCTCCAAACGGAGATTAGCTTCCGCAAGGGTGTGAACTTCGGGATACATCGTTGTCTCCGCGTGCCTCGGTTATCTCTCCGACCCCTTTACTTATGCAATTTACTTTGTGATAGCCGTATTGTTCTTGGTCATATATCTTGCTATCTCTAGTTGCTTAGCTAGCTTAGCATAAGTTGTTGGTGCACTTAGGTGAGCATAGTTGTTTTAGGTTTTGTGCTTGACAAATTAACCACTAGGTTTATTCCGCATTTGTTCAAGCCTAAACCGTAATTATTTTAAAACGCCTATTCACCCCCCTCTAGGCGACATCCACGATCTTTCACCCTCCCCCCTCTATGTTAAACTCAACCCAGTCTGTTCACAAATTCTTCTTGTGCGTTCTATTTGAAACCCATTTAAAGTCTTCACTGTGTCCTTGTCAGCTGAAGAATTTGCGAACGAAACTTTAAAATTTTCATATCTCAATTTTCGGCTTTTTCCGCTCAAACCGTTCTGCATCCCATGATAAGGTTATTATATTCACCCACGATCTCACACGATCTCCACCTTACTCTACATGGGTGGCATATGTTGCTAGGATGAGAAGGGTCAGAGGCACATTCGTCCTATTTCCTTGGGCGAGCGGTTTTTCACCTCGGCTATAAATGCCCCTCACCCTCCTCATACTTCATTTACCCCGATCGACCTCACTTCCCTCGCTCGAGCTCTCAGACCTAGCGCAGCCGCTACTTCCATCATTGCTGGTGAGGAAGGGTTTCACTGCCTCGACCTCGTCACCGTCGTACTCGCGCCGGCCACGAAAATCTTCACTCCGTCGCCGCCGTAGCTGTCTTCCGTTGCCAAGTTAGGGCGTGGAAGATCTGAATGGACGAACTTCCCATCTACAACTCCCGGTTCATTGTGTTATTCGTCAAGGATAAATAAAATCTATTTTTACTGCCCTTGTTGATTCTGATGATTTCGACAAAATCTTCAAAAGGTGTTTATTCTTCAACTTGCACACTCATAAACACCACCCAAGCATTTTCTCTTGTTTTGTTTCTCTAAGCAACATTTTTCTTCAAGATTCCTCGATTGTGTGGATTTTCAATCTATACAACTCTGGAACCTAAGTCAAAGACCGCTTAGTGAAATTCCTCAAGACATTCTTGGTCAAATTCCTCAAACCTGTTTCTTTTGAAAAACTTCTGAGAACGCATATGACCTCTCCAAATTCTTTGCACCTATACTCTGTTCACAGGTATGCATGTGTGCTGCTGAATCTCTAGGTTCTCATCAACTTAACTCATTTGCAATGTTCCTTGAAGACAAATTGCATACCTCGTCGGAGAATTCTATTGTTCAAAATCCTCAGCTGAAGAAAATGGCTGATGGCAATAGACCTTAGAAGAGAAAGAGACCAGAAGTGAATACAAGATTTGAGATCGCTAATGACATTTATGAGGAATATTGTACTCCTGATGAAGCCAAACATGGCAAGGAGAACAAAAATCAGCGCAAGGTGCGCATTTAGAGGATAAAAAGAAGATGGGCACGGGAATGGGGGGAGTACAGATACGTAACTCCAAAACACATGAAGAAATTTGCTTTACACCCTTCTTGCCCAAGACCTCCGTTGGCACCTGGCCAAATTGTTGATCCCACTAGCCTCAAGCGCAGTGAGGACTATCCGGATGAACGGGCCAAGCGGCAAGCCAAGTTGGCCAAAATGGCCAAATAAGCAATGAGGAATTTCAATGAAGACTTTGCTGCTGCCGCTGTTGAGGCCTCTGCTAGTGAGCCTAAGAAGGCTATGCCAACGAAGCCTGCACACAAGCTTTTCAAAGCCCTCACTGCCAACCTTTTCAAACCCCTCACGGCATATTCCTCAAGCAGCTCCAGTCCCCACCATTGCAAGACCTTCAGCTGCTGTTGCAAAGTCCTCAGCACCTGCGCACCTCGTCTCGTGCCAAAGGACAACTGGTATCTCTATTGCTTCAGGAGCATCCGCAAGTTCTTCAGCTCCTCCTCAATCCTCAACAGGCCCAACTTTGCTGAAGAAAAAGGCCACTGCTACACGAGGCACAAGGCCAAGTCTTCACAAGAAGCAGGTTGCCTTCCAAGTCCCGTCGAGTGAAGGCGAAGCTGATGACGAGGAATTAGCTGAAATCATCATAGATAGACAACACAGGGCCGCTAGAGCCAAAGGCAGTAATGTGTCATTAATGTTGGATCCCAAGTTGATCCTACACTTCATCGACCTCTGGTGTAAGGATCCCAACACTCCTCTGCCTGAGCTGAACCTCACTCTTGGCCAAAGTCATGTGTTGACTTCCTTCATTGATGAGGAAAAATGGAAATTTTAATACGGGAGGAGGGTGAAGAAAGCTTAGTACAAGAAAGAGCTCTTTCTGAAGAAAAATGTTTTGAAGCTATCACCTGATGACCTTGTAGCTCTGCAATCAGAAATCAAGGGTCTAAGTGATGAATTCGACCGATACTATGTTGATTGGCTGGGAGCCAAAGTCAGATTAGTCAAGCTGACCAAGGGATTGACCTCAAATGTTGCAGCCCCAATGCAACATGAAATTCCTTAGGCTGAAGCATCTGCTCAGCCTACTTAAGAACATGGCAGCACCGCTGACGAAAATCAGGCTACTGAAGAAAATGAGAGCACCAGGGCTGATGAAGATATTCCAGCCGCTGAATGAATTGCCAGGGAAACCTCTAGTGTTGCGCATGAAGATTTAGCCTAGACAATTGAAGCATCTGCTTCTGCGCCTAAAGAAATTGAACAAGCCAGGGCAACTGCATCAGTTGCTCCTGAAGAAACTGCACCAATTTCCTTTGCTCCTCCTGCACAGACAAGCATCAACCTTCCTTCTGCATCAGAAGTGAAGAAAAACAAGGTTGCGGAGTGAGAAGTAGTGAAGCAAAGGAAAGCATATGCTTCCTTAGAGTCTTCAGCTCTGAAGAAAGTGAAGACCCTAACAAGCTCTTTTGAAAATCACATAGATGTTGTTCCCCTATCAAGCATGCCATCAGAGGAGATTATTCCCTTTGGTGAGGAATATGTGATTCCAAGTGAATCTGATGAAGAAGATCCTTCTGCTGCTTCGACAGAGCAGTTGGATGGAGAAATTGAAGTGGACAATATCACTTCAACTTCACTAGTATCATCACTCATTCCTCAGTTCACAGCTGAAGAGGCAGGCGTTGAAGAAATAGATGATGAAGATGAAGATGTGGACATTGTGTGTACCACTCCAATTCTGAATGATGACTACTGGGAAAGTCATCACCCCAATTCACCACTGTTCACCCCTCTACAACAGATTCCTCAGTCCCCAGTCTAGATTGAAGAAATCCATTCTAGCTCTGAAGAACGTCAAGCTTCTCTTCACACTATTCCTAAAGAAGTTCCAGCCACTAGTGCTGATACAAATGTTGCTAAAGAAATGGAGGCCAAGGCTGCTGATGACATTGCTCCTGAATTCCCCAGCCTATGGCTCCAGTGGCTATACGTCAAGAGGCTGTGAAGACTTCAACTGCTAATCTTTAGCACAAGCCACTGAATCCTCTCACCAAGAAGCAGAAGTTCAAGGCTGAAGACTTCTTCAATTATCATATTCTCTTCACGGATTACAATCCATATGACTCTGCAAGACTTAGACGCAAGCGCTTCCGGACAGCGAGTCAAATGAACTTCTATTCCTCGCTGTTGTTTGATAACGACAAGATTTTGACCATGAGCAAATTCCTCATGTGGATATGGAATCGCTGCCATGCTTCACCCAGTCCTTAGTGTTCTTCATGATGCTAGGCTGCTCAACCTCTGCACTGACATCTGCGACTGGAATGAAGAACTCATTCTTCAGTTCTATGCCATGTTGCACATCACTGGCAACGTTGAAGATGTGAATTCATGGGGATTGGACTTGATGGTAGAAAATACTCACTACAAAGCACCGGCCTCTGAATTGCTTCATGCCGTCCCGATAGTCCTCCCACTGAAGGTGCAAGGCGTTTCTAAGATGAACCTGAGCTCTCCAACCATCTGATGCAAGTGCTGATGAAGCCTTTGAAGCCAGGACAAGCTCCGAGAACCAAATTCCTTGTCAAGGAACTACTTTATGTGCCAAGGACTATATACATGATATTGATGAAAACCCTTAGTACAATCAAGGGCCACAACTCTGATGATGAAGTTGTTGGCATCATGAAGAATCTGTTGTTCCACATCATACATGGTATTCCTATGAACTACCATGATTTCTTCATGAGGACTTTGGCCAATGTCGCTCTATCACCATTTGAATTGAAGCCTTATGCTCCCTGGATCATGAGATTCATCGGATCAAGGTCTTCAATTCATTATAAGGCTGATTGTCAACACCATCTCAGCTATTTTCCCCCAATTAAAGTCCTCAAATGGACTATTTCCTCAGCTGATGAGAAGGGCAAGGCTACTGGCATTGATGAAGGCACTCGTCCATTGGATGAACAGTTTTGTAAAGCTGCATCCAACTCCACCAATGATGACCTTGCCACGCATGACACTGTCGCAAAAGCTTCAAAGCAATATCCTCAAGCCACTTCTCCAAGGCTGATGACCGATCGTGAGCTTCTCCTCAGTCTTCCCCAGAAGGTCGATCGCAACCACAAGTCAGTCACGCGACAGTTTGGTTCAATTCTTCAGAACATGACAATCATGCAAAGCACTATGAAGAAGAACCATTACTACTTGCATGAAGTTTTTGATCGCACCTGGGCTGTCTTGTCTAACCTCTACGGTGATGAAGATCTCAAGCAGATGGGCTTCAAGCATGACTTTGACTGGTCTCAACCACCTTTGAAGAAATTCAAGAAGGTCAAAGTTCCTCACTTGGTGGCCAGCTCATATTCTTCATCGCGCGAGACTGATGAACATGAAGACTTGACCATCACTGCGGCATGCCCTACATCAACGGACGACCACAACAACATTGGCGCTCCTCCATCAACATCATGATGATATTCTTTAGGGGCGTTAGTCCTCGTTTTTCGTCCCTTTTGGTCATTCGATGACAAAGGGGGAGAAAGTTGAGTTAGTCTTCAAGCGAGTCTATATATATGGGCAATTTTTGCTAAGTTACAACTCTCGTTCTTCTGAAGTATTTCTTGGATCGAGTTGTAAACTTAAGTCTGATGGTGGTTTGATACTTATGCTCTGTTTTTCTGCATGCTATTTCCTCATATATGCTAATGCACTCATCTTGAATTACATCGGTCACGATATTTCATCATGCATTTCAAATTCTTCATATCATATGTTAAATGCGTGTATGAATTACAAGATATAGGGGGAGATCTCTGTGATTCTACTCTACAGTGTGCATTCGCTATCAAAGAAAATTCCTCACATATGCACATCTTTAGGGGGAGTTCTTCTATATCTTGCAATCAAATTCCTCAGTATCAGTTTTTACACTTCAGATGTTTATCCCCATTGAAAACTTAATCTATATTGTCATCAATCACTGAAAAGGGGAAGATTGTAAGTGCAAAAAGATCGGTGAGGCTCGCCGCCGCGCAGGCGACTTCTGTGCCCTGCAGCGCATCGGCGCAAACGCCATCGGGCGAGCCGGGCTGGCTGCGCTCGCGAGGGAGGAATAGGGTTCCCATCTAGAATAGATCTCCGGACGATCGTGCACCTAGCCCCAAGGTGGGCGCCAAATGTCGAGGGTGTCGTGCGACATATGCCAATGGATGGCTTATCATGGAGGGGGCTAATAATACGTCGCCGGTGCCAGGAAACGGGATAAGGCGCAAACATGCCTGCCGGCGAATCTTACCCAGGTTCGAGGCTCTCCTAGGAGATAACACCCCTACTCCTGCTCTCCAGGGTCTCTGCATGATCACTCAAGCAACAATGGTGGCTACAAGCTTGCTCCATGAGCTGTTTCTCTAGAGGGGGAAGAAGAACAAGGCTAGCCCTAGCTTACTCCCTCTACATGCATGTGTGGGTGTGTTAAGGTCTTAGTGAGGCTGAACCCTTTGCATGGGTGCCTTGGGCGGTTTATATAGGCCTACCCATAGGGGTACAATGGTAATCCAGCCGGGTGTTGACCCGGCTGTCAGGGTCTATAGGTGCCGTCTTCTCCACCGACCGCTGGGGCCCACCAGGTGGGCCCCGCCGGCTGTCTCGTACTTTGCCGACAGGCCGCGCCCGACACTGGCGGGTCTGTCAGGTGCTCATTATTGTGGCAATGCTACTGATGATGCGTGCTTTATCGAGGACGGTGTGGCTACAGTGCTGCCGCCTGGCGGGCGTTCACTTTAGCCACTCCCCATTTCTTCTGGTTAATGGCGCACAAACTCTGAGGGAAAGAGAGGGCCGCCTGCCAGGAGTCGACCTCCCCTCATGCCGACTGGTCCGAGTTTGCTGCCTTTTGGCTTCTCACTGTTAGGTAGGGCCCGCCGCCTTGGGCCGTACCGATAGCTCGTAATGGGAGCATGGCCTTCTCTGCCATGGTGATGTCATGGGTTGCGTGGCAACACTCCCACGCCGGGCGAGGGATGTCTGCCCAGTACGTCACACTATGGCCATGCTCCGCCCTGTATTTGGGGGTGGTAGGCATCATTGTAGCCACGCCCTGTCTTGTCGTCATAATGTGGTGCAAACTTTGAGGGCGATTGGGGCCGCCTACTAGGAGCTGGCCTCTCTAGAGGCTGCTGACGGTGTCCTGGACTAGGGGGTACTCACCACGTCATCTCCCAATCAGTTAGATTGGGCCGAGGACCCCCATGGCCGTATACTCATGGGCCAGTTCGGACAACCGATGTATACACGAGGAAGATTCCTCAAGACTTGGTGATCAAGGCAAGGACTCCTTCCCACAGGCGAATTCGACTAGGACTCTTGTTATCCTAGGCCTCTGGTGCAGTATATAAACCGAGGCTAGGCTAGTTGATAGAGAGGCTAGATCATTATGACATTACTCATCATACCTCTAGGGTTTAGACCACAATATATGATCTCGAGGTAGATCAACTCTGTAGTTGATACTCCATTGATATAAACAAGAGCAGGTCATAGGGTTTTACCTCCATAGAGAGGGCCCGAACCTGGGTAAAAACACCGTGTTCATCGTCCCTGTTACCATAGATCCCAAATTCATAGCTCGGAACCCCTACCTCGAGATCTGCTGGTTTTGACACCGATGTTGGTGCTTTCATTGAGAGTTCTACTGCGTGATCGCAAATGATCAATGGCTCGACTGCAGATCAACTATGACGTCGGCATCTTCGTCGCCGACTTGACTGGTCACCTTGGCTTGACCGAGGACTGCACCCTATCTCCGATCGTCATGTTCGTATGAGGGCCTTCATCAACATCAACTCCGATCTCTATCAAGATCATGGAGGAATCATCCATGGAGCTCGGGGGCTCAACATCAACATTGCCCTCGGGCGACCGTGTTGTTTTATTGAAGGGCGAACTTGTATCCTCCGCCACCGCCTCCTCGCGTGTTGTTTTAATGATTGCTTTGGTGGAATTGCGCGAAATTGAGTTTACAACAACCCTGGAAAATTTCGTCGAGTTCTGATGGAGGAATCTCTGGCAATATATGATATACCGGAGCCCTGTCAAATCTGGACGGGAATCTGGACAAGTTTAGGGCATGATCACCAGAGTCCAACTCGGAGGTCATTTAGAAGATCCAACCGTTCATCTGCTGCGGAGTTCCCATATCTACGACTCCTCAAAATTTCAGCTTGATCCGACCATCCAAACTTCGGGAATCTTCTAATTAGTGCATCACTTTTCAGATGTGTCTTCTGCACGAGAACGAATCCGACCTGAGTTCATCTTTTTTATGAACGGGATTTCAGACATCCATTTTGAAGGAAGTTTTGTGTGGGGTATTGTGTTTTGTTCCCAAACACATCCCGCTAAATTTAAAATCTTTTCCAATATGATATTCACCATCGCGCCGGTGTCAAACCAGCCCGACAACGTTGCTCTACGGTTGCCGACCTGCGCTAGACACGCCATCGCTTTGTTCAGTCGGGCTCAACTTTTTTGGATCATCATCTCTACGAGCCGAACAAGAGCTCGGCATCGCGAAGGATAAATCATCACCAACATCGCCGCCCCACGGACTACACGAAGCGGGCACACTAGCATTGCCGCACGGTCACTTCATCAAGCCGGCATTGACCATGTCACGAGCTACGACCTGCATCGGCATTGTCGCACTGTTTCTTCTTCAAGCCGATGTGCATCACACTGACCTACATAGACTCCCCGGCTGGACCGAGGCCTCCGCTATTTCTTTGTCAACCTACTCCAGAGACTTCGGCGTCACCAGCCGACCAGCTTTGTTATGTTAGCTGGACCGGGGGCTTTGCCTCGGCGAGAAAAAATATTTGCCTGCATCGCCATACCGTCGCTTCATCACCCATCAGGCAAATGGGTGTGTGGATCGAGTCCTAATTTTGGGAGTCACCTTTCTTCAGATTGCTACAACAAATAAACCAGGTGCCATTTATCCTAGTAATTTTTGCTTGTTTGGGTTTATTTTTCCCAAGTAATTATTACTCTGGTTTGTTTCATCATCTGTACACAGGTCTTTCAAATGGTGGCCGCATTAACGACGGTCACATGGTGGTTCGGTCAGTTTCTGTACATAGTTCTGCGAATGTCGCATCCGGAACTCGGACCGACCTATGAAGTCAGGCTTTGCCACGCCTTTACCGCATCACGCTGACGCCTTGCATCGACATTGACTTCGGCGCCAGGCCACATATCTTTAAATGAATTATCTTGCATAAATTAATTACGTGAGGATTTTTATATATTTATATTATTGTTGTTCGCCTGCACTATTTTACATGTGCAGGTAATGGACTTTGACTACGTCACATGGTCTCTTCGGCGTCACTCTGCCGGCCTGCATTGGCCGAGCCGTGTCACTACCTCGGAGTGCCGAACTCCTTGCTCGGACACCTCGGGCTTGGAGGCTGGGACCTCGGCCATGCCGAGGACTACGAACCTTGTCGGATCTGTCACAGACCAATGTGCATCTTTGTCCAGCCACAAGCCCGAATCGCGTCACCAACACCAAGCACATTAACCAGCTAAGTCGCTTTCATACTCAAAAACTTTCATTTTAAATTTTGTTTGGTTCGACCAAGCATTATACTTTTTTGGCAAAAAGTTGTTTTGTGACAAAATGCCTTGTCAAAACTTTGTCTGTGACACACAAATTCAAATATCCCGTTTATTTAGGGGCTTCCTTTATGAATCCTTTCCTCTTGCATATGATTATACTTGTATGGCTTCGTTCCTTGTTCGTGTATTACGCCACAATATGCACCATGTTGACTTTAGTGTTTCGCAATCTGGGTTGCCTGGCTCCTGTGCTTACCCCTACGTTCCCGATTGTTCGGCTAGGCGGTGAGGGAGCACCTCTGTGATTGTTACTACCGGGTCATCTGAGTTAGTACCTTAGACTGGGTGAAGCCGAAAGCTAGCGCTCTTATTATTTTCAATCATGGTCGGCACACAACGGACCTCATGAGTACAAAAAATCTATTGCACAAGTCTCATAGTTACAATGAGCAACCGAAGAAAGGTATCGGTGGGGGTACACTTTTCTTCAAAGATGCTTCTTACACTTCGTCAGTAATATAGCATAACTTCCCTGAGCGTGCTTTGTCTGTTACAGCCTTACGGCCCGATTGCCTGGTTATCACAAACATCGTCGATATTCTCAACAAGTGGAGTACATAATACTTTTCGGCCCTTGGCCGAAGGGGGAGAAGCCAACGGTCGGTTAAGACACGTTTAAAGTTCGGATGAACACAGATATGATATAAGTACTTCGGTACACACAATCATTATACATAAAATTCTTTTACCCAAGTCACTTGGTGTCTCTTAAAATTTATATGAGTTGTTTTATAGTAAATGTATTTTCTTCTTGGTCGCTGCAAAGTATTTTTCTACCGCTCCTTTTTCGACTCGAGTGTATGGTCAATAGCCGGATAGCCTGTCTTCTCTCTAAAAGCCGCTCGAGTTTAGTTTGCTAAACTGACCTCGGAGAAGTACTCCGCCTTTGGGATAAGGAGGTTAAAGCCATAGGCTAACCCGCGTGAAGTCTTGAGATCGGATGTGTCATGTTAAAGCACGACAAAAGCACATTTTTTTTTCCAATTTTCGGATTGGCACCAAACACTTGATCTTGTTTGGACGTCAAGTTTTTACTGACGTTTCTTGGGTTTCCAAGCTTATGGCACTTTTAAACTATTTGCGTGTTTCCAGCATAAGTCTTGCAGTGCAACGCCGGGCACCTTTAGAGATTCGGCAAAAACATCCTCGGATATTGCTATATATGCATCAGTTTCAAATTGTGTCTTCAGTCAAATAGTTGGGTTGCCCAGCTCTTGTGCTTGCCTCCTACGTTCCGCTTTGTTCAGCTAGGTGTGCAAAGGGAGAACCACTGCGATTGTGCTTCCAACTCGCATGGCTAAGCACCTCAGTGGAGAAAGCCGAAAACTAACTATCACATTAAGCGTAAACTGGTTAGCGATCCGATGACTATGTTAAATGACGGGCCGTTCATAACATTGACCGAAGTGTTTACGGCTTGACCTCGGATGGCGCCGAACACTAACCGGGGGCTCGTAGCTAGCTTCCATAGTTTAAAACTCCTATGACTAAGTGAAAGTTATAAAGCCCGCATATCTGATTGCCTCATTTCCTCTAACACAACCGTCTTTGGGCACCGAGACATCGGCTAAGGGTTGTCTTGTTATTGCGGAGACACCCTGCGTAGTATCTACAAAGGGGTAGAAGCCAACGATGTGTGGCACCCCGGCTCGGAGAAACCGGAACTCCCCATATTCCAGCCCAGAGATCAAGGAGATGTCTTTGGAATACAACACTCCTTGACATAGAACAAATCCTCTCTTATTGCATGAATAATAATACAAGGGTCTGATGTTACAAAGAAGCACATCAGCATGGCGGCACTATGCATGTGATACTACACTTGCTCTATGCTAGCAGCGGAACAACTCGAAGCAGCGGAATACTTCTAGCAGTGGAACAACGACGAAGGTGGTGAACTCCACTCTGCAGGGACTCTGGCTGGGACACGATCTAGCTTGCACACACGGCAACCTCGACAAGCAATCAAGCAATCATGGCATCACCTGCAATCTGGCATGACACGCCAGGTCAGTACAGTGAATGTACTTGCAAGCTCACAACAACCATAAACATCAAGGCTAGTCAATAACATAGCATTAAGCAGGTTAATTAAATTAACAACTACTATGATGAAGCAACTACTAAGCATGGTATGAAACTACTATCATAGTGATAAATCACCATCCCAGATCGCCATAACCATATTTCTCTTGGCTAACCGGTCAAGCAGTATACCATCTCGCTCACCTCGTGATCGAAACCAAACGGTGATCATTTATGGACCACCAATGGACGAACCTCGTGGTCTTGGATTAGGTTACCTTGTAATCAAATGGTGATCTTTCCGGCGATCACAACCATGACCAACGCTTGGTCTCAAACGGTGACCTTTCCAGCGATCACTACCATGACCAACACTTGGTCTCAAATAGTGATTTTTCCAGAGATCACTACCATGACCAACACTTGGTCTCCAACATCATCATCAATATCCTGCCAATCTGTGCTGCTCAAAATATCAACATAAAAATCACCTATAAGTCATTCCGTCATGTGAGTGTTGATAGAATGGTGTGACCTAGTACGAACTTGTGCCCATTGACCGAGGACGCGGCTATCGATAGACTAAACACACACACTCTGTAGAGGTAGCGCACTTTACCCACAGCACGGAACCAATGGCCTCGCACTCCCATTTGGGTGGACCAGCGGCGTTTCGACAAAACCGATCTACTGCCATGACACTCTCGGCCACTCCGACGAACACCCCTTTTTGGGTTCAGTACTGGGTGGCCCCGTGCCTACCAAAGGCACCAATGGCCACCGTCATGGCAACACAAAACGGCCCCAAACGGGGACAAAAAGGCGCCTAAGAACAACTGCGGGCACACAGGGTTATGTTTGCTTACCGGGCCAAGGTACCGCACGCCCATAACCTTCCCTCGTTGGAGGCACCGGTGAGAGGCACGACAATAGACCGCATTAGGGCCTTCCCATAAAAGGAAAATTTGATTGCACTGGAAAAAGCCTGGTTTGGTGGCACCTGACCAACTTAATTACGGAATTTATCCCCAAAATATAACAGTAATAACTGATACTCGTCTCATCTATCAACCTATAATCCAAGTCATAGGACTATCCAACAAATAATCCAAAGCTTAATATCGTCTTACCAAAATACTCCGAAGACAGTATGTCGGAGTAATGGGCCACGGGTAGGCTAACCCAGGCCCAGAACCTTTCAAGACATTGAGGCAGACTACGCCCCTCGAGACCCGAGGACGAAGAGCCGCCTTCTGAGAGTCGGCGGCAAGGCAGCCGGCCACCCACTCGCGGCCGAGTCCTAGGAACGACTTCATAATGAGCCGATTCCTGACTGGCGACTTCCAGAGAAGCCAGCCTTGGGGCGTCGGCCCGCGACGCCAACAACTCCCATGCCCCCATAAAGAGGGATGGGACGGGGAGTGGCCACAGTAAGGTCCACTCCCACCCCTTTTTCCAAGGGCAGGCGTGGCTATAGTACGCCGTACCCGCGGAGGTCTCCACGCGGCGCGACACTGTTGCCATGCCGGCCCTGACATCAGCCCCAGGGGGCGGAGCCCTGTGCCCACGACGGCCTACTGGTACGACCTAGGGATGATGGGTCCCACCAGTCGGCGGGCGTACGAAAGACGGCGAAAGCACCACCAGTCGGCCCGGATGGGAGTCGGCCACCAGAAGTCGGCCGGCCCCTCCCACGGGCCCCAAGTGCCATTAATCAGACACGACAAGTAGTGGCCACAGTGATCGCCAGCCAGACGGCGGGGCTGTCACCACGACCACATGACCGAGCGTGCGTCATTAGAGGCATGGCTATAGTAATCTGCAGCCGGCAAAGACCCGCCCGCGGCGGACGCGGCCTGTCGGCTCCACACCAAGCCAGTCGGTGGGCCCCAGGAGTCGGCGGATAAGACGTCGGCCAGAGAGACTGACGGCTGGGCCCGCGCCCAGCCGGATTACCATTGTACCCCTGGGGGCTAGGCCTATATAAAACCCCAGGGCATCCATGCAAAGGTTGGAATCCATTAGCACTAGACCAGATCATATAGGAAGGAGAGAGCTAGCCTTGCCTTCTCCTACCTCCAGGAAACAACTCAAGGAGCAACCGTGTAAACACTTTGCCATAGTGATCATAAGGAGACCCTGTAGAGCAGCAGTAGGGGTATTATCTCCCCGGAGAGCCCTGAAGCTGGGTAACATTCGCTGGCGTGCATGTCTTCGCCTTATCCCGTTTCCAGGCACCGGCGACGTTCTACTCACCCCCACCATGATAAGCCATCCTTTGGGATATGTCGCACCCAACCCCCGACATTTGGCGCCCACCTTGGGGCGTGGTGCACTGTTGTCCGGAGACCTGCTCTGGACGGGAACCCTTTTTCTCCCTGGCGAGCGCAGCCAGCCCGGCACGCCAAACGGAGTTTCTACTGACGCGCTACACGACGCTGAGATCGCCTGCACAGCTAGCTAAGGTCGGCGAGGTTTGCCTCTCCGATGAACCTGCATCCAACGCAGGGACAGGCGGCCTCGATAGCGCCATAGCGGGCCTCCTCGACCAACTCCACGTTGCCGGCGAGTGGCCCCTCAAGCTCCTAGAACTCCGGCAGGAGACGCCAGTCGGCGGCAACAACAGAACGACCACAAGCGCAAGGCCCCGCAGCCGGCTTCTAGCAGCCGGCAGGTCGCGACAGTTGAAGACCAGCAGCCGGATGGGCAGCCTCCATCCAAGCGAGAGAAAGGTGGCAAGCCCAACTGGTTGCCGGCTTTCTCATACGAGCAGACTCTGGATGGTCCTTGCAAGTTCCATAGCGGCATGAAGCCGTCGAACCACACCACCCAGAAGTGCCACTGGCTCACCAGGATCGCCAAAGGAGACGGCCTCCTACCTCCCCCGCCTGCTGGGCAGCAACCTCCGCCTTCGCCCCAGCAACCGTCTGTCAGGCCAGTCAGTGCAGTACAAGACGAGTAGCCCAAAGAGCATGGAGCCTATATGATATTTACCAGCATGGCTGATGATCGACGTAGCAGGCGGCTGCAGCGACAAGAGGTGAATGCAGTAGCATCAGAGGCGCCAGAGTTCATGCACTGGTCCGAGAAGCCCATCAGCTGGAGCAGGGCTGATCACCCACAGGTGATGCCGAGTCCGGCTTTTATGCCTTGGTCTTGGATGCCACCTTTGCCACAGATAGACGAGCTGCTCGTTTCTCGAGAGTTCTGATAGACGGAGGCAGTAGCATCAACATCCTGTACAAGGACACCATGGAGAAGTTAGGAATCAAGCAAAGACAGCTTCAGAACAGCCAGACTGTGTTCCACGGCATTGTTCCTGGTCTTTCGTGCTCACCAATCGGCAAGATCTTGATGGACGTCCTCTTTGGAGACAAAGATCACTTCCGCCGAGAGTCAGTTTGGTTTGAGGTGGTGGACCTCGAGAGCCCATACCATGCATTACTTAGCCGACCAGCCCTGGCAAAGTTCATGGCGGTCCCCCACTATGCCTACCTCAAAATGAAGATGCCCAGTTCCAGGGGAATTCTGACCATAGCCTGCGACTACCGGAAGTCATCTGCCTGCGCGGCTGAAAGTAGTCGGCTAGCCGAGTCCCTGGTGATCGCGGACGAGAAGCGGCTCCTTGACTGGGTTGTGGTGATGGACGGCAAGCAGCTAGAGGTGTCGCCTAACCCAAAGGAGTCGGAGGCTGAGGGTTCGTTCAAGCCGGCCAAAGAGACAAAGAATATACCCTTGGATCCAGAGCACCCACAGAGGTATGCTGTCGTAGGCGCAAACCTCGACAACAAATAAGATGGCGAGCTCGTCGATTTCCTCCGTGAGAATCGGGACATCTTCGCATGGTCCCCCAAAGACATGCCAGGTGTACCGACGGAATTCGCCAAGCACAAGTTACATTTCCGATCTGATGCAAAGCCGGTCAGGCAGCCCTTGCGCTGCCTATCAGAAGAAAATAGAAGAGTTGTCGGAGAAGAGATAGCCCGACTCCTAGCAGCCGGCTTCATTATGGAAGTATTCTTTCTAGAGTGGCTAGCCAACCCGGTCTTGGTACTGAAGGAGAACAAGCAGTGGCGAATGTGTATTGACTACAAAAGCCTCAACAAGGCCTGCCCCAAGGACCCATTTGCTTTACCAAGAATTAATCAGGTGATAGACTCCATAGCCGGATGCGAGCTATTGAGCTTTTTGGATGCATATTTAGGATATCACCAGATCAAGCTGAACCCGGCTGACAGACTGAAGACCGCCTTCATCACGCCGTTTGGAGCCTTCTGCTACCTCACCATGACGTTCGTCTTGAAGAATGCCGGCGCCACCTTTCAGCGTTGCATGCAGAAGTGCCTCCTCAAGCAACTCGGCAGAAACACCCACGTCTACATGGACGATGTGGTGGTGAAGACGGAAAAGCATGGAACACTGCTGGAAGACCTCAAGGAGACCTTTGAGAACCTACGCCGATTCCAGATCAAGCTCAACCCTAAGAAGTGCGTCTTCAGAGTACCAGCCGGCCAACTCCTTGGCTTCCTGGTCTCTGAACGCGGCATAGAGTGCAACCCTGTAATGATCAAGGCGATTGAGAGGATGGAGGTACCCAGCCGACTGCTGGACGTGTAAAAGTTCACCGGCTGCTTGGCGTCCATCAGCCGATTCATTAGTCGGTTGGGCGAGAAAGCTCTCCCCTTATACCAACTCATGAAGAAGACCACTTTTTTCGAGTGGAACCACAAGGCGGACGAGGCTTTTCTCTAGTTGAAGAAGATGCTGACTACTCCACCCATTCTGGCGGCTCCGACTCCTAAGGAACCTATGCTCTTGTACATCGCCGCCACCAGCCGGGTAGTCAGCACAGTCATTGTAGTGGAACGCAAGGAGGAAGGCAAGGCACTACCTGTCCAGAGACCGGTATATTACCTGAGCGAAGTGTTGTCGGTCTCCAAGCAGAACTACCCCACTACAAGAAGATGTGCTACGGCGTGCACTTTGCCACCAAGAAATTGAAGCCTTACTTTCAAGAGCATCCAATCACTATGGTTTGCACGGCCCCACTTGCCGAGATCATCGGAAGCCGAGATGCTTCTGGCCGAGTGGCCAAGTGGGCCATAGAGCTGGCTCCCTACACCATCCACTACCAGCCCCGCACCGCCATCAAGTCACAAGCACTGGCCGACTTTCTGGTCGACTGGGCCGAGACCCAGTACCTACCTCCAGCGCCCGACTCCACCCATTGGCGGATGCATTTCAACGGCTCCAAGATGTGCACCGGCTTGGGAGCCGGCGTTGTCCTCACTTCTCCTAAAGGCGACAAGCTCAAATACGCACTGCAAATCCATTTTGCCGCCTCCAACAATGTCGCCGAGTACAAGGCGCTCATTCACGGGCTCCGGCTTGCCAAAGAACTTGGCATTCGCCGGATCCTGTGTTATGGCCACTCGGACTTAGTGGTCCAGCAGTCGTGTGCCGACGGGGACGCTAAGGATGCAAACATGGCGAGTTACCGCTTCCTCGTGCAGCAACTCAGTGGGTATTTCGAGGGGTGCGAGTTCCTCCATGTGCCAAGAAACGACAATGACCAAGCAGACGCCTTGGCACGAATCGGCTCTACCCGCCAAGCAATACCATCCGGCGTCGCCCTTCAACGCCTCCTCAAGCCGTCTGTCAAGCCTTCACCAGAATCAGACTCCATCTTTGTGCCGGCTCCTCCCGAAGAAGTCGGATCCGACTCCAGAGCCCCGGCGGATGGTATAGGGATTTTGGCAGATGGCTCCAAAGCCGCCATAGTTGAGGCCGGCCCAGGGACTGCAGAACCCGGCCCGGGGACTGCGGCGGCCGGCCCGAAGACTCCAGAACTCGGCCCAAGAGCTGCGCCAGTCGGCCCGGGGACTTCATTAATCCAGCAAGCAGTTGTTGACTCTAGCCTGCCGCCTCCCAGCCCAACCACCCTCGTCCAAGTCGCAGTTCTGGCAGTCGAAGAAATAGCAGCACTGTATGGGCCCAGCCCATCCTCAAATTTTTGGTGAGCAAAGAGCTGCCGACTAATGAGACCTTAGCTCGGCAAGTACAACACCGAGCGGCATCCTACACCATAGTCAACAGACAGCTGGTTAGGCGCAGCGTCACTGGTGTCTACCAGTGATGCGTAGAGCCAGAGGAAGGCCAAGAAATTCTCAAAGACATCCATCAAGGCGAGTGCGGCGACCATGCGGCTTCAAGAGCACTCGTCGCCAAAGCTTTCCGACACGGTTTTTTTTGGCCAATGGCCTTAGAAGAGGCCAAATAATTGGTCCAAAAATGCAAAGGGTGCCAGAAGTTCCGCTCCAAGCCGCATCAGCCGGCTTCTGCACTCAAGACCATCCCCATTGCCTGGCCTTTCGCAGTTTGGGGTCTAGACATGGTGGGACCATTCAAGACGGCACGAGGTGGCTTAACTCACTTACTTGTCGCGGTGGACAAGTTCACCAAGTGGATAGAAGCGAAGCCAATCAAGAAACTGAACGGTCCGACTACCGTGACTTTCATCTCCGACATCACAATTCGGTACGGTATACCACACAGCATCATCACTGACAACGGCACGAATTTTGCCAAAGGCGCCTTGGCCCGTTTCTGTGCAACACAGGGCATCCGACTGGACCTAGCATCCGTCGCCCATCCATAGTCAAACGGCCAGGTGGAGCGAGCAAACAGCCTCATCCTGTCTGGCATCAAGCCCCTACTAGTCGAGCCTCTGGAGCGCTCGGCTGGCTCCTGGCTCGACGAGTTGCCAGCCGTCCTCTGGAGTCTGTGCATGACTCCAAACAAGTCAACCGGCTGCACACCTTTCTTCCTCATCTATGGTGCTGAAGCCGTCATCCCAACAGACATAGAATTCGATTCCCCGCGAGTCACCATGTACACCTTGGGAAGGCCCCTTCATCATCAGCAAAGTGCTGGGCAACGACTCCTACTACCTGATCGACGCTCAGAAGCCCCGAGCACGCAAGAGGGACGACTCCGGCAAAGAGACAGAGCGGCCATGGAATGCAAATCTCCTCCGAAAATTTTACAATTAAACGCAATATGTATCACGCTACCTTTTGTATTAAAAGTATCAAGACTTTGGGCCCCCCGAGAAGAGCTCTGGGACTGCCCTCTTTTATCTATATGATAAGAAATATGCCTTCGAGTATAGTACTCTTTGTTATGCCGTTTGGCACCGGGTTCGACTAGTCGGCCCGGGGACTTGCTGACCTGTGCTATGAAATGCTTCCTGCAGCCGGACAAGTAGTGTGTGGCGTCTAAACCGTCTCCTGCCAGAAGCTGCAGCTCGCAGAGCGACTGTCTGGTGGGCAGGAGTAAGGAAGAATTGGCGTCCACGTGAAAAATGGCTAAGGACTCAAAGCACAAACATAGCTTAAGGCCGGCTTCCAGCCTTTTTTCGCAAACCGAATCTTGAATAGTTGGCTTGCCGCCTTCTATCCGACTTGTTTAACAACCCTAAAAATGGCTAAGTACTTGCATTCCCAAAGTGACCAAGAATTTGATCCAGCAGCAGTCCGCGGAGCGGCTGTCTGACTGACAAAGACGACAACTGAGGGAAGACGGCCAAGGAAAAAGCCAAAAGAATAATGAGCAAGAAAGATAGAAGTCGGATGAATATTTACATAACAAAGGCCCTTGGCCGAATCTTCGAGCAGAATTTCAAAATACACCCCACGGGTGGAATTGTGCGGATTAACGAGTTCTTCGAAAACTATTAGAACAGATAAAACAAAGACAAGGTGGCAGCCTAAGGGCCAGTAGACGGGTTTGGAGGATCGGAGGAGACGACGGTGTTGGATGTTGGGGTGGACGGCTGGGCGGTCTCGGCTTGATCACCTCCGGCAGCAGTCGGCTCGGGCGGGCACGGCTCGTTGCTGGAGGCACGGTCGAGCTGAGGCTGGCCGTCCGCTCCGTCTTCCGGTGCCTCTGTCTCGCTTCCGTCCTCTGCCTCGTCTTCCTCCTCGATGCTGGAGCTGATCACCTCTGCTGAGTCCTCCCCGTAGTCAGGGTTCAGCCCAAACCACTCCGGCGGCACCTCCTCACCGTCTTCAGCCCGCTCAGGGACAAGGATGCTGGTGTCTGTGTACTCGGCGATCGCCGCTGCACGCTTGACAAGGGCATCTTCTGCGGCTGCCAGCTCCGGCTGGGCCTTTGACCGGAGTGTGGCCAACCGGTCTAGGTCCAGCCCCGGATACCACGCCTTGATGAATTCCAAAGCTTGGCGCGATCCGGCCCGGGCCGAGGAACTCTTCCAGGCCTCAAGACGGCCAGCCGCGACCTCCAGCCAGTCGGCAGTCCGACTGGGGGTGCACAGAGCCTGCACGTCTGGCCACAGGGCAGCAATCGCTTCGGCGCCGACACGTTGAAGCCGGCGCAACATCTGGTGGGCCGGCCGCGGGCGAGCCCCAATGCTCAGAATATGCTCGTCAAGAGTCCGAGGGGCATCAACAGCGATCTCTGCGGCACCCGCCCTCTGCTCCTCGCGGTCGGCCTCGATAGCTTGAATGGCGTCCTGCAAGTGGCTGGGAAGAAGTCTGCCAAGACGGAAAAAATGAAGAACAAGTCAAAAAAACAACGAGTCGGCTCGACATATAGTTGGCGGCTCGAAGAAGGAAAGCAAAGAAGCTCACCGTCGACGAGGTCCTCGATCTCGTGGAAGCCGGAGACCAGCATTGCCTCCTTGTCGGTCCAGGAGGAGCGCTCGCTTGCGAACTCGGCCAGGAGGGCGGCTTCCGCCTCTTCGGCCTCCTTCTGCGTCTTCGTAAGCAGCTCCTTCTGCTCTGCCAATTGTGCGGCCAGTAGATCGCGCTCTGCGGCGAGCTTGCTGCACTCCTCCCCCTTGGCGCACAACGCGGAGTTGGCTTTCCTCAGCTGCCGTTGAAGAGCGGCGTTGGCCTCTGAAGAGAAAGAAGAAAGAAGGCATTAAGTCATCAATGAAGAAGGTCGCCGGGGAGATTCGGGCCGACTGCTCAGCAGTCGGCCCGAATCTCGGGGACTACAGCCCGCGGGTGCGCCAGCGCGCCCCCGCAAAGAAGAAAAAGGACTCACTCCGGCTCTCCGACAAGTCGGCAGTCCGCTTGCCCAGCTCTTCAACGTTGCGGTTGAAGGCGGTGACACGGAGGTTGTGATAGTCCTGCAACAAGTATTTCAGAACAAAGGTTAGTACCCGGAATTTACCAATTGGAGGTCCGGGCCGCCTGCTCAGCAGCCGGCCCAGAACTCGGGGACTACACCTAGTGGGTGCGCTGGCGCGCCCCCACAGAGAGAAACAAGAAACATGGAGAAAGGAGAAAGCATACCCGGATGGCTGCCCGCGATGCCAGGTGCGCCTTGGCGCAGTTCTGGATGGCGTCGCTCTTAGCTTGCAGCTTCTTCGGGACATCCAGAAGCGCCTGGTTCAGCGGGCCCGTGCCGCCTCCTCGTACCCACCCAATGGGCGCGGCGCTCGTCGCTTCGGCGTCTGGAATCGTCAAGCTGGCGGTGCCGGTCTCCAAGGGGCATGGTGCCGAAGTCGCCTTCTCAAGATGGCGGCGCATTGGTGAGCCGACTTGAAGGAGTAGCCTTGCCACGACTTCGTCTTCAGTCGGCGGCAAGGGCGGATCCACCGGCTGTTTGCCTTGCACGCTTCTAGACGGCGGCGGGGGCGGCTATGGTGGCACGACCACGTCCGACATGGGGGCGTCGCCGCCGCCTCTCTCCACGATCGGGAACTCACCGCCGGATTTCCCTGACTGCCTCGTGACCTCCGAGGGCGGCGGCGCAGAGTTCAAAGGGGTGACGAACACCGCCGACCGCCGGGGTGCGACTTCCTTAGCCGGCTGCTTTCCCGCAGCGGCGGCCTCGGCCGCCTCCAGCTTCTTCAGGGCGGAGGCCTCCGCCTTCTCGGCCTCCGCTTTCTCGCGGCGGGCGGCCTCGTCCTCCTCGTGCTTCTCCCGCGCGTTCCGCTCTGTTGCCTCCCGAGGGTCAGCGGCCGGTCAATCCGCCGAGTGGTGGGAAACATCTCCATCGACCCCATAACGGAGGCGGCGGAAACCCTCTCAAGAGTGAGGGGAGCCCTGAGACGAGAAAAGCATATGAAAAACTTAGACAAAATAAGGGATGGAGCCGCTAACACAGAGACTAGCGGCGGCTTCTTCACTTCCTTGCGGAAGCGGTTGGCTTTCACGGCCGCCTCTTCCCGCTTGGTCGCGGCGGCCACCCCCTTGAACTTCTTCGACCGGCCACCAAGTGTACTCAGCCCGGCCCGGCGCTTCTTAGCACCGCCTTGAGCGTCCAGGCCGGCGGAGGAACTCGCGCTTGGCTGGCCGAATTTTGGCTGGCGACGCGAGGCGACTTCTCCCTCGACCTCCTCCTCCTCCCTCGGCGTCGGCTTCCATGGCTGTCGCCCCCAAGTCAGGATCGTCGACGTCGCTCTCCGCCCGATTGGGGACAAACTGACGAGCCAGCCCCGCGGTGCCGGCCAAAGGGGGACGAGAGGATTCTGATTCAAAAAAAATGGTCAGATTTGACAAGTCGGACTCGGCAGCAAAAGAAACAGAAGATGAAGGAAGACGAGTTACAATAGGCCGGGGGTTGTCGTGCGAATACGGCTCCTTGTCGAACCGCCAGTCCACTGGGAGACCGCAGTTCGCGATATAGTTCACCGTGTTCGCTACCTCCGCATGAGGCATGTCCTTGGAGCACATCCGACTCGGGTCCCGATGACCGCTCATCTGGCAGATCAGGTGAGGTCGGCCTTGGAGTGGGAGGATTCGGCGCGCCACGAAGGCGGCCAGCGGGTCGGCCCTGGTCAGGCCCTCCGACTGCGTCAGCACTCGGAGTCACGCGACGGAGGTGGCACCAGCAGGAGACGGCGTCCTGGCTCGATGTGACCAGCTGGGGAGCCTTCCAGCCGGCGCGCCGGCTTCGTAAGCCGGCAGGTTGACCCAGTCGCCTTCTGGGGCGACGTTCTTCACATAAATATATGACCGCTGCCACATCTTCACCGACTTAATCAGTGCGATGGTGGGAAACGGATTGTCGGCCACTGATCTCCGCATCACGATGAATGCACCGCACTGGGCCGGCACGCCCGTGACGTGGGTGCCGAGCTTGGATTGGAAGAACTCCCCCCAGAGCTCGATGGTGGGGAGAACACCGAGGAAGCCTTCGCACAGGGTGGCGAAGGCAGCCAGCAGCACCACCGTGTTCGGAGTAAGGTGGTGCGGCTGGAGCCCGTGGAACTCCAAGAAGGAGCAGAAGAAGCCGCTCACCGGCAGTCCCAGGCCGCGCATAAGGTGCGAGCAGAATATAACCCGCTCGCCCTCCTCCGGCACCGGCGATATCTCTCCCTCCGGCGCGAGGCGGACCCGCACTAAGTCCCTGCCAGGCAGCCGCCGTGTCTGGCGGAGGATCTCGATGTCGTCGTCATCAACCTCGGAGCCATCCCACACTCCAGAGCGAACAGCAGGAGGCGCGACGGCGGAGGAGGAGCTCATCGCTGCGGGCACGGCGTGGTTCGGAGCAGCAGTGGCACGAAGAAGAAGAAGCAAGAAGGAGTGAAAGGAAGTGGGGAGAATGGGCGCGCGT
>NC_041384.1:592062842-592124644 GCF_002162155.2 Triticum dicoccoides | reverse complement strand
CGGACGTGGGATTAACTGCGCCCGGGACCCCATGACCCCCACGATTTACCACACGAATTTACCACGCGCAATAAACGCACGGGAACCCCAACTGTCCGCGCGGCCGCAACGGATCCGTTCGCATGCCGAGGCGCGGTAGTGGCGGGCCCCGCCTGTAGGCCTATCCTGTCGTGCGCGTGGGCGATCAGACTAGCTCCGCCACGTGGGGCCTCACGACGGGTCTACCACGGGCGGCAACTCGGAAGCTTATCAGGCACGCCGCTTGAACTCCGCCGCAACATTCAAAATTTTTTAGGGGCAAGTCGGCCTTGAGCAAGTCCGACTCCAACTAGTCGGCTTGACAGAAGACGGCTAGCGAAGCCGAGATCCGACCGCCGGAGAGAAGAAACTGTTGAGACTCCACGACATGTCGCCCTCGGAGCCTCACCAGCTTCGGGGACTACTATCGGAGTAATGGGCCACGGGTAGGCTAACCCAGGCCCAGAACCTTTCAAGATATTGAGGCAGACTGCGCCCCTCGAGACCCCAGGACGAAGAGCCGCATTCTGCGAGTCGGCGGCAAGGCGGCCGGCCGCCCACTCACGGCCGAGTCCTAGGAACGACTTCAGGATGAGCCGACTACTGACTGGCGACTTCCAGAGAAGCCGGCCTTGGGGAGTCGGCCCGCGACGCCAACAACCCCCATGCCCCTATAAAGAGGGACAGGATGGGGAGTGGCCACAGTAAGGTCCAGTCCCACCCCTTTTTCCAAGGGCAGGCATGGCTACAGTACACTGTACCCACGGAGGTCTCCGCGCGGCGCGACACTGTTGCCATGCCGGCCTTGACATCAGCCCCAGGGGGCGGAGCCCTATGCCCACGACGGCCTGCTGGTACGTCCCAGGGATGATGGGTCCCACCAGTCAGCGGGCGTACGAAAGATGGCGAAAGCACCACCAGTCAGCCCGGATGGGAGTCGGCCACCAGAAGTCGGCCGGTCCCTCCCACGGGCCCCACGCGGCATTAATCAGACACGACAAGTAGTGGCCACAGTGATCGCCCGCCAGACGGCGGGGCTGTCGCCACGACCACATGACCGAGCCTGCGTCATTAGAGGCACGGCTACAGTAATCTGCAGCCGGCAAAGACCCGCCCGCGGCGGACGCGGCCTGTCGACTCCACACCAAGCCAGTCGGCCGGGCCCCACCAGTCGGCGGATAAGACGGCGACCAGAGAGAATGACGGCTTGGCCCCCGCCCAGCTGGATTACATTGTACCCCTGGGGGGTAGGCCTATATAAACCCCCTAGGGCATCCATGCAAAGGGTTGGAATCCATTAGCACTAGACCAGATCATATAGGAAGGAGAGAGCTAGCCTTGCCTTCTCCTACCTCCAGGAAACAACTCAAGGAGCAACCGTGTAAACACTTTGCCATAGTGATCATGCGGAGACCCCGTAGAGCAACAATGGAGGTATTATGTCCCCGGAGAGCCCTGAAGCTGGGTAAGATTCACCGGCGTGCATGTCTTCGCCTTATCCCGTTTCCAGGCACCGGCGACGTTCTACTCGCCCCCACCATGATAAGCCATCCTTTGGCATATGTCGCACCCAAACCCCGACACAATATAACACTACTATCATGATGAATCCAAGAACGATAAGACTACTACTCAAATATCAAGAACTAACTATCCAAATATGATCAACATCCAAGCATCAACTCCAACATCATACTCCAAAACATAATATCATCTAGCATCATGATGGAAATAACACTAGCCACTAATAATCCAAAGGCAACATGATATCCAAAGTAATACTCCAAAATAATACCAGATACCATCATGAATATAATCATAATAGCCACTAAGAATCCAAAGGAACATGTCATCCACATAATCATCAAAACATAAGTCCTAGAACTCCAAGCAGTATCATGGCAACATCTAGATCAAAACCATACTCCGAGAAATGCCATGAACAAATCATGCATAGCCAGTGCAATATTTTAAACAAGTTTAAATAAATAAACCATGTCACTGCATTGCAATCATGCAAATGGAGGGTGTGGCTTGCCTGGGGATGAAGAAGGCACCGGGGAGAAGTGCGGTGAAGCTGCAAAAAGATTTGCTGAAAACAGTTCTCTCTCGGAGGGGCTGTTTACGTGCAAGGTCAAAAAGGTCATTTTTATAGTGTCAAACCATAGTGAGAATGAAACCGCCAGAACAGGCTCGACGAAACGACAACATGGGCTTTGGATTCACCTCAATCGGAGTTACGGTTGCGGAGTTATGAGGCGAAGAAGATCAGGGACTTTTCTGCAAAAAGAATATTCACAGACGGGTCCCTGAGTAGATAAGGCAGAAACGGATTTACGAAAACACGCTTTCTGACTAAGAGAACATACTCTGTGGCAAAGTAGAAGAAGAATACGCTTTCGTGGAAAGAAAACATATTTTACCGAAAGATGTCTCCACTTACGTGACGTTGCGGTGGCTGGGCCTGGCTTGTGGAGCTGACAGGAGGGTCCCACCTTATCCATATCTCACTCCTCATGCCTGTCTTCTCCCTCCTTGCTGCCACCCCGATCAGAGACAGAGGAGCGAGGGCAGGGAAGAGGTTAGCGCCGGCCTGGCCAACTCCGGCCACTTCCGGCCGAGGTGAGCCACCGGCGGATGCGGAAGACGATGCCGCACCCGACCAGGGGCTCACACGCGTCAAGGAGAGGCCGTGGCTGCGCCGGTGTCAGAGAATAGAGGAGACGAATAGGGCGCGACCGACGAGGGGGCGGGTGACTCCGGCGGGCTCCGGCCGATCCGAGGACACCGGCGGGACTGGGAACCACGCCGCATCCGTTCAGATGGCTAGCAGGTGCCGGGGAGGGTAGGGAGGAGGTGAGGCACGGCGACGGGAGGAGGGCAGAGAGCTTCGGGTGGTGGTGGTGGTGCTCGGCGGAGCAAGGCACACCAGCGAGGGGAGAAGCATGGGGAGAGCCTAGAGGAGTGCAGTGAGGAGGTTGATGAGCTCGGAGTGGCTCGAGGAAGGCCTATATATAGTCGGGGCAACGAGGGGAGGCTGCGGACGCATGCCCGTGGCTCGGATGTCGCCGCTCGTGTCCGGCCATGCTCTGGAGACGACAGCGATCACGGGAGGGCACGGGATCACGACGAGGGAGGGGCAGACGAGCTATAGAGGCGCACAGGGCAGGAGGGGCCAAGGGGCATAGAGGAGAAACGGCCGAACTCCATTAAAGCCTTGTCGGCTACAGCTCACTCATGGGGCGCAGCGACCAGCACCGATGGAGAAGCGGACGGAGGGGGAAAAGCTCCAGGAGGATGGCGACGACACGTGGAACACGGTAGACAGGCCCGTGCTCGCTGAGACGCCGAGCAGAGAAGGGGCCCGAGCAAGAAGATGATCTGGGCGCGGCCAGTGTGTGCCAAATCAGTGGTCACCACGTGCACTGGTGCACACATTGCCACTCTATCGCCCAAATGGTTTCTGGGGTTTAGTCCTTCCTCGATAGGTTCCAACTGCGGTAGTAGCTTGGTTAAAGACTCCGTGGTGAAATGGTAAGTTAGCTGTGAAGTTTACTGCAGTAAACCTGGTTGTGAACTTATGATCAACAGGAATGATATTGGGAGCAATGGAGTTGTCTGCGAGGCTTAGGGTAAGATGGACTTTCATCCTGGTAACTTTGAGAAGATTAAGACCCAGATTTAATGCAGTTGCTTTACAACCATATAAACTGGTCCAGAAGCAAAAACAGGAAGAAGCACTCACATGGTGAGGCTAATTGAGCTCAAATTTGGCAAGGCATTATGATTTGGTCATAGTAAGAAGATGTAAAAATCTCATACCAATTGGATTCACCAAAATGATACTTCCTTCACATCTATCTTCACTGACCAGAATCTTGCAATAATTCTAGAGAAATATTGGCTAGGTGAAATGGTGCCAACTTTGGTGGAGAGAATTTATTGGGGTAGGAGAACCATCTGGTAGTTTATCAGGATTTTTGAAGTAATATAAATTATACTTGCTTCACAACCTAAAAATATTGGCAGAACCAAAGATTTGGTCCTGTGCTCACATAGGTGATTGGATGGGGCTGAAATTTGGAGGAGTGTGCTAATATGAGTTCATGAAGGAGTGTGCAAAATCTCAACTCATTTGGATAACCCTAGCTAGCACTTCCTTCACGAAGTCTCCCAGACAAGAACTTTGAAAAATAACCGAGGAGGTTTGGCTAGGAAAATAAAGTTAAATTTTGGCACAAGGCAATTATTTGGACAGGAGAAGATGTCCAAAAAGTTTGGGTGTCAAATGGGCAAAGATAAATAGCACTTGCTTCACAATGTGCCATTTAGGATAGAATAGGAAATGGATTTATTGAGCATGATGAGAAATATGGCCAATGAAATATTTTGCCATATTTGAGGAATGTATGACCCCAAAAATATATAAGAATTATTTGGGGATTTTTGGATGGGCAGAAATATAGGTTGCTTCACAACCTAGGGCAATTAGGGTTATTCCTTTAATAGAAAAAGGAATATTCCTAAGAAAAAGAAATTAGGGTTTGGTCAAGCAGTGAAGTGACATGATCTTGGCAAGGTTTTGGGAATGATGAGCCAATCTGGAGGGGGAATGAGGATGATTTCCCAGGTGGCAAGGCCACAGAACCACTCCCTAAAGAAAAACAAAGCAAAAGACAAATAAATCAAAAGAAAAAGAAAAGGGCCAAAAATCCAGGCTGTTACAACTCTTACCCCCTTAAAGAAATCTCGTCCTCGAGATTTTGTTGCTCGGGGAACAAGTATGACTTGAGGAGACCGTTTCCAACTCGGGTATCCTTTTTCCTTTATTTATTGTTCCCCCAAGAATTTCAGATGATAAACTTACCTTGCTCTAGGGCGGCTTGCTTCACCTTTCCCCAAATTCTGATGGGTCTTTGCTCATATACCAATTCCTTTTTACTGACATTGATTCTCCATACCTGTGGTGATATCCAATGGATCTCAACATAAATTTTCTTTTTGGTCATGAAAACCGTTTTACTTCTGTCATGGGGTTACCACAGGCCTTCTGGTTTCGATAAATGCTGAGAATTAATCATGTCCATCTTATTACGGGATCTGACGATTCATAGGTGGTACTGATTTTGATTTATCTCTTTGGCTCGAGCGTGGGATATGTACCAGAGATCTGACTGCCTTTTGTCAGGAGCAATATAACGGTGTATGGAGTTATAGCTGTGTCATACCTCAAATATTTACATCTTGAGACTGGCCTGACAAGGGACTGACGGACAAATGCTTTTCCTGACAGACTGACCATGTACTTGATTCCATCGGTGATTATACCGGGTCTGAGCTGATTGTTTAGGTTTTGATTTTCTCATTTTGTCGATATACCCCATTGTATTTTTCCACACTAACCATTCCAAGCGGGTCAGCGGGATATGAAATCCTTGTAAATCAGAGTAGGCCACTGAGAGTATGCCTTTGTAGATCCATATGGAATTACGGCATCCAATTGATTTGGGTATCCGGACCCTGATGGTTGTGCAAAAATCATCATACCTTTGCTGTCAGTCTCACCCTTTAATGGACATGATTTTCTTTGTTAGGATTTCTTACTAAAATAACTTGGCCACACCTGTCATTCATGCTTTCTATGACCATGGACGTGATTAGTGCAATATTTTTACATTATTCCTTGTGCTTGGGTTCTGCACGTATATGACATATACCCGGGGTTCGTAGCTGTACGGGGCTCATTGCTGAAGCCAATCATACAAGAAGGTGACAAGGTTTTAGGACATCTCCTTGTCAGATGGAGGAATAATGACCTTGATGACCATTGTCAATGATGTAGATTATGTGATGTCATCCCCAGATCATGTCGATCCTTGTATTATATGAAATGCATCTCTGCTTATTTCGTTTGCACGACCCATGAGGTTGTTGGATCCGTACCTTTCTTAGGTATATCTGCTGGATCATTGTCGTATCCCATATGAGTAACTGATCTGACTGGGGATATATGATCAGCATATGTATGAGAAGATGTCAGGACCCCGATTCCAAGTCACATCGATCTAGCCGGTAACACCTCATATCACTTTGCGGCCTCACGCACATTATTCCCACGGGTGTCGCCTTACCATGGCCCGGGACTGTTTGTGCCTTTTGGCTCACGTATATGATAGTGTCGCTAGCATCCATAAGACAGGGAACCCGGGCCGACATGGCTAGTCGTGAACCCGAAGCGGCACTAACCTATGGGGACAGGCATACATGAATCACATTGAACATGTCGGTCAGCAGCGTGTGAATTCGGGCTGTAGCACTGGGCTAAGAGGACTCCGGGAACCCGGGCTATAGCAGGCTAGGCAGGACTGCGGACGTCACCGCGTGACATTTCCCCGAAGGGACAGACACAGGAACGAAGTGAAACACATGCCGGCCAGCCAAGTGTTCTGGAGCAGTAGTGCTGGGCTAGCAAGACTCCGGTGAACCGGGCTGTAGCGGACTACTATGGCTCATGGAAGCACAAGACTACATTTCCCCATAAGAGAATCTGCCAAGGATAAAGAACTAGATTGTCGGATCCCACACATTCCAAGCATTTCAATCATACACACAATATGCTCGACATGTGTAAATACAACATGGCATAACAACAAGACTCTACGACTCAAACATTTATTCAATATGCTCCGAGGAGCGAGATATTATAAACATGTGTCTCATGACCCAACAATCATAGCATACAAATCAAAGCACATGCGGAAGCTTAACATGTCTGAGTACAGACATCTATAAATGAAAAAGGCTGAGAAGCCTGACTATCTACCAGATCCTGCTGAGGGCACAAGATCATAGCTGAGGTATCAAGCTAAACGTCGAAGTCCACGTGAAACTACTAGCTTGACTGAAGTCTCTCTACAAAACATAAATTAAGCAAACGTGAGTACAAATGTACCCAGGAAGACTTACATCAGAACTATCTACATATGCATCGGTATCAATAAAGGGGTGGTGGAGTTTAACTGCAGCAAGCCAGCTTTGACTCAGCGGCTAACCCGAACTACAACTGCAAGCAACTCTTTTGAGGTGGCGCACACGAGTCCACATATTCACCATTCAATACACCACTATGGATCTGCTTCCGTCTCCCTACGAGAAGGCCATCCATAGCACTCACACTTGTCTTGTGAGTTTTAGAGTATCCACTTTCACTTGTCTATGAACTGTTATAGGCAACCCAGAAGTCCTTTACCACGGACGCGGCTATTCGAATAGTTTTATACCCTGCAGGGGTGTACTTCGTCACACATGTTTCCACCACTTAGTGTCTGCACACGACATGTGCTCGGCAGACTTCAAGCGAAAGCGGACGTGGGTGTAGACCATGACCTGACTAACCGCACAAGTCTCTAGTCCAGGTTTATCGCCTATTCGGGTTCCATCCGCGAGGAGATCCAGCCGGAGTTTCGCTCACAACCCCAAATGATGTCTGCAGGGTTCCCGAGACACCAAACGGGCGCCCGGTACACCGTGCCACGGTGTATCTACCGCGTCATAGCCCACCCCTAGGGTCAGCTCTACGCACGACCGCCAACACATATCCTATAAACACCAGAAACTAGTTGCAACTCCTGGACAGAGGACGAGAGGGGTCAGTAAGTCGAGCGGGGTTATATTTTAGGGCCCAATGTGTGGTAGTAGCTGTTTCATGGATCACAAACACAGAACTCAGTTCCTAAGGACGGCTTCAATGAAACAACCCACCATGTACTCCTACATGGCCTCTCATCGATACCTTTACCAAATCGTGTTCAACACACTTAGCTCACACACAGTAGAACATGTTCACAACTTTCCAATTCATCCCCGATGAATCAGACCTAACACAACTCTAAGCAATAGCAGGCATGACAAACAAGCATGAATGAGTTGGCACATCAGGGCTCAAACAACTCCTACTCATGCTAGTGGGTTTCATCTATTTACTGTGGCAATGACAGGTCATGCAGAGGATAAGGGGTTCAACTACCGCAGCAAGTAACAGATGAGTCGTTGTTGTCCTAATGCAGTAAAAGAGAGAAGGAGCGACAGACTGGGATTGTATCGGAATGAATAAGGGGGGTTTTGCTTGCCTGGCACTTCTGAAGATGATATAGCTCTTCATCGGTGTCATCGATCACGTCGTCAGAAACATCGTCTACTAAGAGGGAATAACCACCAACAAACACAAAAGGAACCACAATCAATGCAATGCACATTCATATGAATGATATGTCATATTAAAGTACTGAATTGACCTAGTGCAACAGTTAGTCATATTCATTGAAGTGGAATTCAAACCTATAGCAAATTCCAACTCCAAAGCTAATTACCATTTATTCCATAATCATGAATTGTCCTATTCAGTGAGGTTAACTTGTTCAAACAAGAATGAAAATGCCATAAACAGATTCTTTGGATTTTTCTGATTATTTTTCATATATAAATTATTTCCATTGGAGTTATAAATTATTTTCTATGATTTTTTGAAGTTTTGAATATTTTCTGAAAATAATAAATCATTTCTGATTTATTTCAAAATTCCAGGAAGTAATTACTGCGTCAGCCTAACGTCAGGGTGATGTCAGCAGGTCAAAGGCATCGACCAGGTCAAACCTGACCAGTGGGACCCACTGGTCAGTGACCCAGTCAACTAACTAAGTTAGTTAGCCCTAACTAACTAGCCTGGGCCCACTGGTCAGCGACTATAGTGACTAACCTAACTAGTTAAATAGTGTTAACTAGAGTAATTAGTCGGGCGAGGCCCGTAAGTCAGTGAGAGTTAGGCGGGTCAAACCGGGCAGTGGGGTCAACCCACGCTGGTCAACGGGTCAGCGGTCGCCGGCGTTTAGCCACCGGCGACGACATAGATGGCGGGGCGGCTCGAAAATGCTTTACAGGGCACCATTCGACACGTGAGTTGCACCTACGGGTTCCTGGGAGTGAGGCGCATCCATTGGTGTTGGTGGTGGTAGGAGCTGCGGTGGTCAAGATCGACGGCGGCGACCAAATCAGCGGCGACCAGAGTTCGGACAGGTGCGGTTTGGCGCTAGGGGGCACAGCATGTCAAATGGGTGGGCGCGCCCGGCTCCTGGGAGAGTGATGAGCACGGAGCAAAGCTAGGACGCGGGTGGCAGCAGCTCTGGCTGCAGCAGCGATGAGGCACGACGCCGGCGAGCTTCGACGTCCGTGCAACTACGGCCTAGATGAGGCGGCGAGCAACAAGGTTCGGGAAAGGAGGAAGAGAAGCTCACCGCGAGCACGATGGGAAGGTCAGTGGGCGAGGGGGAGGTCCGGAGCGAGCATGGCGACGGGGGCGATCTCGGCGACCCGAGGAGGAAGAAGAGGTCAGGGCCGGCGCTTTGGGGCATTTGGCGTCGCGTGAGTCGACAGAGAGACGTCGGTGATGGTGGCGGAGCTCCTGGGCATGTCGGAGAGGCGAGGGGGAGGCGGTGGCCACGGTGGTGCATGTCGGCGGCGATGAGCTCCGCTCGGTCGTGAGAAAGAGAGAGAGAGAGATCCAGGGGAGAGGGTTAGGACGAGGGAGAGCGAGAGAGCGTCAAGGGGGTCGCGTGGCGTCCTTAGGGCGACGGGGAGACAGGGAGGGAGGCAGGAGGAGGCCGGCGCGTGGGCGGCGCGCGGTGAGCACGCACCCCTGCCTTCTGGCGCGAGGTAGGGGGTGACTAGCGCTGGCTAGTCAGCTGGGCCGGCATAGTGCCTGGCCAGCAGTGGCCCAGGTAAGCTCTCTCTCTTCTCTGTTTTCTATTTTATTTTCTACAATTTGTTTTGGGTTTAGTTTTAACACCAAACCATTTTATAAAATCCTGAAAATAATTGTGTGGCTAGAACTAAAGTATCCCAAACCACATAAAATGTTCCAGAATTATTGGACATATATTAATTATATAAAGAATATATATCCAATGCAAATAGTTATTGAATTAATTCAAAGGCCCAAAATAAATGTTTCTGAGATACCAAAAACATTGGTTTGAATTTTACCTCTTGCCAATATTTTCAGAGACTAAGAGGAACATTTTCTTGGACTTCTTTGAAAACATTTTAATGTTGATTATTTTTGAACTGGTTTCTGAGGGTTTTAACAAACCTCAATTCAACTTTCAGAAATTTTAGACATGATGCATGAGTGTAGATGCAACTATTTCACTCAGGTACTCTAGGGCTGTGACAACTCACCCCTACTAAACAAGAATCTCGTCCCGAGATTCAGGTCGTGAGGTAAGAAGACAGAGGGGGAACCAACTAACACAATCTTCTTGATCCAACTTCTCTTCTCGAAGATGTTGATTCATTGCATCATATTAATCTTGACATCTTTGCTTTCGAGATCTTCACCCAACACGACAAGGGAAAGAGAGGGAAGCTCTACAGGATTCGATCTTCACGAAGATCAAGCAAATCATGATCAACTCACAGAATGAGATGTAGTAACATCTCTCGAACTGAGACACAAAACACACATAGAGAAGGATGGAAGAAACAGATGGCGAAAGTTCAATTTGGTAGGCAACAATTCCACACCTAAGAAGATGGTGGACGAAGTCAGAGTAGCGAGGAGTTAATTGCTATGATTCCATAACAGGGCACCTTAGGAAAGGTGACTCGTAGAATTATTCCCTTAAGTGGCAAACAGAATTACTTTTGATTTAGAAATCATTGAGACTCTTTATACTAGCCTAAGGCAATTTACAATTGATCGTTTGAAAGAGCTCGAAGAAATGGCAAACTCGGACTAGAATGGATGATGTGGACTACCTTGTTGAAGACAACGCAATGGATGACTTTTGCTTAACACCAGAAATGGATGGGACCCATGGTAGACTGACACAATGACGGGTGCAAGCTGGGAACAAAATGCATATTCCGGGAATGATTCTGGTAACTGGGAATAACTCAACAAGAGTGATTCCACCGTTCGAATGGTCATAGCTTAATCGAGCAAACCAAGAGCACAAGAATCCCTAAGGAACAACTTATAGGATAAGACACATGAAATCCTCGCGGAGAAGACGGACAAATTGCCCAATCAAGATACTATAGTGATAGATTCTCCGGCTAGGTGCGTCGGCCAGAACATCAACCTTGTCGGGACCTACATCATAGATCTTGGAGAAGTTCCGACCATCATATCTGCCTGAGATTCAGATCTGGTTGGTAATGGGATATTTCAGATAACATGTCCGGAAAGAAAGTTTGCAACACAAACCGACGAGACGATGTTGCGAGATTCTCGGGATTTGAACTACGATAGTAAACTCCAAAACATGAGCGGGTTCTGCTACACACGTGTGAACACGTTGTCCAAGACAAGAATGGCCACATAGTAGTCTTATAATAAAACACTATTGAGTTCAGATGGGGAACCATCATCGAGGATATCAAAGTCCTTGCATAAGGCATGCTCTTAAGAAAGAACTTCTTCTCCTTGAACAATTCAATCAGTGGCTTGGTGTGCTAGGGACACATATAGAATGAAGGTTGCAAGTCTCCAAACCACAGAATACTTCGCACGTATGCATGACTGATTTGGGATGATTCCAGAGGAAGCAACACAATCTTTCTCAAATCCACAACGGCAACTTGCATCAAATGCACGTGATTCAAAGGAAGTCACTTCTTTCATCCAAGTGTATGCTTCATGAGCTAGCATGAAGAAATGCTTACAAAAGTTTCCAACACTAGCTTAATGTTCAACATGAATCATGGAGGAGATAAGATGCTACTGATGGGCTCAACAACAACTCATCAGGATTTCCATATCACTGGAATTCCACCATTATGTGAACAAGGTGATAGCACTGGTCAGTCCCAAAGATATAATGGTGCATGCTCGAGGGGTCAACCACGAGTAAGACAACATTACGAATATTGTTGGTTCTGATTTGATTTGACAATAGCCCATACTCAAATCAAGGTTTGGACAAGACAATAGATCCAATAACTGATCACGAGGACCAATCGATGAAGATATCATCTTTCTTCAACACACACACAAGGATATCCCTTTGGAATGAACTAATTCAGACAAGCTTTTCTTCCAACTCCCCAAGTTGTTGTTTGGCTTAACCAACTAGCTCAGGACATCTGACATAGATTCTTGGAGAAAGAGTGGTTTATTGGAAAACCAACTTGATCATGAACTCAACATATCGGTCAGGTGACAACCTGGTAATACTTCTAAGATATTCGGAACATCACGAACCACCGATATGTTATTAAGCTCGAGAACAATCTTGCTTTTCAGAGCAAGATGATATGGTCAAATAAGCAAGGGATTGAATAATCCTAACTCATTGATCGAAGAGTGCACTGGAAATAAGGACTAGGTGGCACAATCTATCTTAGAATGATGATTCAATAACCAACACGCTAAGAATGAGAATATTGTCCATTTACTACCAAGCAACGAGTTGCTCGGAGTATTGATTTCACACATCACAATTCACTTGTCGGCATTCTGGTTACAACAACACTATAACCGAGGAATGAATGATGATGGTGAGAAGTATCACTGCATCAAGAATTCATAAGAGATGGTGCAATTCCTATGATATTCTTGACATGAAGAGGGAAACACTCCAAGGTAGAACAGAACAAAAGCTGGATTGGCATTTTGATCTGCGGGATACAACTACTTTGACCCATTCCTATATATGGATGAGGTACTGGGGTTTGTTTCTCCTAGTCATTCTGAAGTAGAACGGACCACAAGAATAATAGGCACCGATGAACGAATGCTCACATACTCTTGACTATCAATTGATAGATGAAGGTCGGAATATAACGGAAGGGGGACAACTCAAAGGAACATATAACTTTCTGAGTTGTGGATGCATAGATTAGTATGTCGAACGAGTTCAACATATTTCTTCCAGATAACCCATGCAGAAAGGTAGGGTTGGCAGAGTCACAACATAGAATGGAGAACTCATCAGGAGCACTCTGACGTGACCTTTTGGTTCAAAAGAATTCCTGTCAAGAATGGTTCATGATAATTGGAAGAAGGATGTACCACGAACCTCGAGGACTATCGCAAAGGTTACTAATATCCTAAAGGAACTAGCAACACTATCAACATGAGGTAAGTAGGGTGAATCTTGGGTCAAGAACCCAGGAGTAGAATACCTACTACTAAATGGCATCACGGGATGCTTTCGAGAATAATGGCCAGAATCACACACTGGGATACAAAACATGGCTAGATCACTAGGTGACTCCCTGAAACACCTAGGGTCATAATAATAACTCCGACATATATGTCGAGGCAGTATAGTGCCTCAACTCACTGATTAGTGTGGTTAATCTGGCCCAAAAGGATATCAGGAACGGGAAGAAAGGATTTGCAAATGTATCAGACTATTTAGAGACCTAGGATGACTCGGACAACATAACAGCTGTAATTGCTCAAAAGATTTGAGACATCCTGAAAAATGGTGGCATAACTGTTGGAAATATGCCCTAGAGGCAATAATAAAAGTATTATTATATTTCATTGTTCATGATAATTGTCTTTTATTCATGCTATAACTGTATTATCCGGAAATCGTAATACATGTGTGAATACATAGACCTCAATATGTCCCTAGTGAGCCTCTAGTTGACTAGCTCGTTGTGATCAACAGATAGTCATGATTTCCTGGCTATGGACATTGGATGTCGTTGATAACGGGATCACATCATTAGGAGAATGATGTGATGGACAAGACCCAATCCTAAGCATAGCACAAAGGTCGTTTAGTTCGTTTGCTAGAGCTTTGCCAATGTCAAGTATCTCTTCCTTAGACCATGAGATCGTGTAACTCCCGGATACCGTAGGAGTGCCTTGGGTGTATCAAATGTCACAACGTAACTGGGTGACTATAAAGGTGCATTACAGGTATCTCCGAAAGTAGCTGTTGGGTTGACATGCATCGAGACTGGGATTTGTCACTCCGTATGACGGAGAGGTATCTCTGGGCCCACTCGGTAATGCATCATCATAATGAGCTCAAGGTGACCAAAGTGTTGGCCACGAGATCATGCATTACGGTACGAGTAAAGTGACTTGCCGGTAACGAGACTGAACAAGGTATTGGGATACCGACGATCGAGTCTCGGGCAAGTAACGTACCGATTGACAAAGGGAATTGTATACAGGGTTTGATCGAATCCTCGACATCGTGGTTCATCCGATGACAACATCGAGAAGCATGTGGGAGCCAACATGGGTATCCAGATCCCGCTGTTGGTTATTGACCGGAGAACGTCTCGGTCATGTCTACATGTCTCCCGAACCCGTAGGGTCTACACACTTAAGGTTCGATGACGCTAGGGTTATAAAGGAAGTTTGTATGTGGTTACCGAATGTTGTTCGGAGTCCCGGATGAGATCCCTGACATCACGAGGAGTTCCGGAATGGTCCAGAGGTAAAGATTTATATATGGGAAGTCCTATTTTGGCCACCGGAAAATGTTCGGGATTTTTCGGTATTGTACCGGGAAGGTTCTAGAAGGTTCCGGAGTGGGGCCCACCTGCGTGGGGGGACCCACATGAACGTGAGTAGTGGGGGAAAGGCCCCACACCCCTGGTAAAGGCGCAGCAAGATCCCCCCTTAGAAGGAATAAGATCATATCCCGAAGGGATAAGATCAAGATCCCTAAAAAGGGGGGATAACAATCGGTGGGGAAGGAAATGATGGGATTTCTTTCCTCCCACCTTGGCCAACGCCCCAATGGACTTGGAGGGCAAGAAACCAGCCCCTCCACCCCTATATATAGTGGGGAGGCGCATGGGAGCTTAAGACAAGCCAAGGCGCAGCCCCTCCCCTCCCCAACACATCTCCTCCTCCGTATATGCTTGGCGAAGCCCTGTCGGAGTACTGCTGCACCAACTACACCACGCCGTCGTGCTGCCGTTGGAGCAATCTTCCTCAACCTCTCCTTCCCCCTTGCTGGATCAAGAAGGAGGAGACGTCTTCCGTCCCGTACGTGTGTTGAACGCGGAGGTGCTGTCCGTTCAGCACTTGGACATCGGTGGTCCGAATCACGTTCGAGTACGACTCCATCATCACCATCCCCTTGGCTAGCTTCCGCTCGTGATCTACAAGTGGTATGTAGATGCAAACTCTCTCCCTTGACTCGTTGCTTAGATGAACTCATAGATGGATCTTGGTGAAACCGTAGGAAAAATTTTAATTTTCTGCAACGTTCCCCAACAGTGGCATCATGAGCTAGGTCTATGCGTAGTTCTCTTTGCACGAGTAGAACACAATTTTGTTGTGGGCGTGGATTTTGTCATCTTACTTGCCTCTACTAGTATTTTCTTGCTTCGGCGGTATTGTGGGATGAAGCGGCCCGGACCAACCTTACACGTACGCTTACGTGAGACCGGTTCCACCGACTGACATGCACTAGTTGCATAAGGTGGCTGGCGTGTGTCTGTCTCTCCCACTTTAGTTGGAGCGGATTCGATGAAAAGGGCCCTTATGAAGGGTAAATAGAAGTTGACAAAATCACGTTGTGGTTATTCGTAGGTAAGAAAACGTTCTTGCTAGAACCCAATTGCAGCCACGTAAAAGATGCAACAACAATTAGAGGACGTCTAACTTGTTTTTGCAGCGATTGATCATGTGATGTGATATGGCCAGAAGTTGTGATGAATGATGAATTGTGATGTATGAGATCATGTTCTTTGTAATAGGATTCACGACTTGCATGTCGATGAGTATGACAACCGGCAGGAGCCATAGGAGTTGTCTTTATTTTTTGTATGACATGCGTGTCATTGAAGAACGCCATGTAACTCACTTTACTTTATTGCTAAACGCGTTAGCCATAGAAGTAGAAGTAGTCGTTGGCGTGACAACTTCATGAAGACACGATGATGGAGATCATGATGATGGAGATCATGGTGTCAAGCCGGTGACAAGATGATCATGGAGCCCCGAAGATGAAGATCAATGGAGCTATATGATATTGGCCATATCATGTCACAACTATATAATTGCATGTGATGTTTATTATGTTTATGCATCTTCTTTACTTAGGACGACGGTAGTAAATAAGATGATCCCTTACAAAAATTTCAAGAAGTGTTCTCCCCTAACTGTGCACCGTTGCTACAGTTCGTCGCTTCTAAGCACCACGTGATGATCGGGTGTGATGGATTCTTACGTTCACATACAACGGGTGTAAGACAGTTTTACACAGCGAAAACACTTAGGGTTAACTTGACGAGCCTAGCATGTGCAGACATGGCCTCGGAACACGGAGACCGAAAGGTCGAACACGAGTCATATGGAAGATACGATCAACATGAGAATGTTCACCGACGATGACTAGTCCGTCTCACGTGATGATCGGACACGGCCTAGTCGACTCGGATTGTGTAACACTTAGATGACTAAAGGGATGTCTAATCTGAGTGGGAGTTCATAATTTGATTAGAACTTAATTATCATGAACTTAGTCTAAAACCTTTGCAAATATGTCTTGTAGATCAAATGGCCAACGCTCATGTCAACATGAACTTCAACGCGTTCCTAGAGAAAACCAAGCTGGAAGATGATGGCAGCAACTATACGGACTGGGTCCGGAACCTGAGGATCATCCTCATAGCTGCCAGGAAACAATATGTCCTAGAAGGACCGCTAGGTGACGCTCCCATCCCAGAGAACCAAGACATTATGAATGCTTGGCAAACTCGCGCTGATGATTACTCCCTCGTTCAGTGCGGCATGCTTTACAGCTTAGAACCGGGGCTCCAAAAGCGTTTTGAGCATCACGGAGCATATGAGATGTTGGAAGAGCTGAAACTAGTTTTCCAAGCTCATGTCCGGGTCGAGAGATATGATGTCTCCGACAAGTTCTACAGTTGTAAGATGGAGGAAAACAGTTCTGTCAGTGAGCACATCCTGGAGATGTCTGGGTTGCACAACCATATGACCCAGCTAAACATTAACCTCCCAGATGAGGCGGTCATTGACAGAATCCTCCAGTCGCTCCCACCAAGCTACAGGAGCTTTGTGATGAACTACAACATGCAGGGGATGGAAAAGACCATTCCTGAAGTGTTCTCGATGCTGAAGTCAGCAGAGGCTGAAATCAAGAAAGAACATCAAGTGTTGATGGTCAATAAGACCACTAAGTTCAAGAAGGGCAAGGGTAAGAAGAACTTCAAGAAGGACGGCAAGGAGGTTGCCGCGCCTGGTAAGCCAGTTACCGGGAAGAAGTCAAAGAATGGACCTAAGCCTGAGACTGAGTGCTTTTATTGCAAGGGGAAGGGTCACTGGAAGCGGAACTGCCCCAAATACTTAGCAGATAAGAAGGCCGGCAAAACCAAAGCAGGAGCTGCGGAATAAACGGAGACTAGCGAAGGACGAGGTGACGATGCGCGTCGGGAATAGTTCCAGAGTCGATGTGATCGCCGTCGGCACGCTGCCTCTACATTTACCTACGGGATTAGTTTTGAACCTTAATAATTGTTATTTAGTGCCAAGTTTGAGCATGAACATTGTATCTGGATCTCGTTTAATACGAGATGGCTACTCATTTAAGTCTGAGAATAATGGTTGTTCGATTTATATGAGAGATATGTTTTATGGTCATGCTCCGATGGTCAATGGTTTATTCTTAATGAATCTCGAGCGTAATATTACACATGTTCATAGTGTAGATGCCAAAAGATGTAAAGTTGATAACGATAGTCCCACATACTTGTGGCACTGCCGCCTTGGTCACATTGGTGTCAAGCGCATGAAGAAGCTCCATGCCGATGGACTTTTAGAGTCTCTTGATTATGAATCGTTTGACACGTGCGAACCATGCCTCATGGGCAAGATGACCAAGACTCCGTTCTCCGGAACAATGGAGCGAGCAACCAACTTATTGGAAATCATGCATACCGATGTGTGCGGTCCAATGAGCGTTGAGGCTCGCGGAGGATATCGTTATGTTCTCACTCTCACTGATGACTTAAGTAGATATGGGTATGTCTACTTAATGAAACACAAGTCTGAGACCTTTGAAAAGTTCAAGGAATTTCAGAATGAGGTGGAGAATCAACGTGACCGAAAGATAAAGTGCCTACGATCAGATCGTGGAGGAGAATATTTAAGTCACGAATTTGGCACACACTTAAGGAAATGTGGAATCGTTTCACAACTCACGCCGCCTGGAACACCTCAGCGAAACGGTGTGTCCGAACGTCGTAATCGCACTCTATTGGATATGGTGCGGTCTATGATGTCTCTTACTGATTTACCGCTATCATTTTGGGGATACGCTCTAGAGACAGCTACATTCACTTTAAATAGGGCACCGTCTAAATCCGTTGAGACGACACCGTATGAATTATGGTTTGGGAAGAAACCTAAGCTGTCGTTTCTAAAAGTTTGGGGATGCGATGCTTATGTCAAGAAACTTCAACCTGAAAAGCTCGAACCCAAGTCGGAAAAATGCGTCTTCATAGGATACCCTAAGGAAACTGTCGGGTATACCTTCTACTTAAGATCCGAGGGCAAAATCTTTGTTGCCAAGAACGGATGCTTTCTGGAAAAAGAGTTTCTCTCAAAAGAAGTAAGTGGGAGGAAAGTAGAACTCGATGAAGTACTACCTCTCGAACGGGAAAGTGGTGCAGCTCAGGAAAATGTTCCTGTGATGCCCACACCAACTGAAGAGGAAACCAATGATGATGATCAAGGTACTTCAGATCAAGTTGCTACTGAACTTCGTAGGTCCACAAGGACACGTTCCGCACCAGAGTGGTACGGCAACCCCGTCCTGGAAATCATGTTGTTAGACAACGGTGAACCTTCAAACTATGAAGAAGCGATGGCGGGCCCAGATTCCAACAAATGGCTTGAAGCCATGAAATCCGAGATAGAATCCATGTATGAAAACAAAGTATAGACTTTGACAGACTTGCCCGATGATCGGCGAGCGATAGAAAACAAATGGATCTTTAAGAAGAAGACAGACGCGGATGGTAATGTCACCATCTATAAAGCTCGACTTGTCGCTAAGGGTTATCGACAGGTTCAAGGGATTGACTACGACGAGACATTCTCTCCCGTAGCGAAGCTAAAGTCCGTCCGAATCATGTTAGCAATTGCCGCATACTATGATTATGAGATATGGCAGATGGACGTCAAAACAGCATTCCTTAACGGGCATCTTAAGGAAGAACTGTATATGATGCAGCCGGAAGGTTTTGTCGATCCTAAGAACGCTAACAAAGTATGCAAGCTCCAGCGATCCATTTATGGGCTGGTGCAAGCATCTCGGAGTTGGAATATTCGCTTTGATGAGATGATCAAAGCGTTTGGGTTTATGCAGACTTATGGAGAAGCCTGCGTTTACAAGAAAGTGAGTGGGAGCTCTGTAGCATTTCTCATATTATATGTAGATGACATACTCTTGATGGGAAATAATATAGAATTTCTGGACAGCATTAAGGCCTACTTGAATAAGTGTTTTTCAATGAAGGACCTTGGAGAAGCTGCTTACATATTAGGCGTCAAGATCTATAGAGATAGATCGAGACGCCTCATAGGTCTTTCACAAAGCACATACCTTGATAAGATTTTGAAGAGGTTCAAAATGGATCAGTTCAAGAAGGGGTTCTTGCCTATGTTACAAGGTGTGAGATTGAGCCCGGCTCAGTCACCGAGCACGGCAAAAGATAAAGAAGAGATGAGTGTCATCCCCTATGCTTCAGCCATAGGATCTATTATGTATGCCATGCTGTGTACCAGACCTGATGTAAACCTTGCCGTGAGTTTGGTAGCTAGATACCAAAGTAATCCCGGCAAGGAACACTGGACAGCAGTCAAGAATATCCTGAAGTACCTGAAAAGGACAAAGGACATGTTTCTCGTTTATGGAGGAGACGAAGAGCTTGTCGTAAAGGGTTACATCGACTCTAGCTTCGACTCAGATCCGGATGACTCTAAGTCACAAACCGGATACGTGTATATGTTGAATGGTGGAGCAGTAAGCTGGTGCAGCTGCAAGCAGAGCGTCGTGGCGGGATCTACGTGTGAAGCGGAGTACATGGCAGCCTCGGAGGCAGCGCATGAAGCGATTTGGGTGAAGGAGTTCATCACCGACCTAGGAGTCATACCCAATGCGTCGGGGCCAATCAAACTCTTCTGTGATAGCACTGGAGCTATTGCCCTTGCCAAGGAGCCCAGGTTTCACAAGAAGACCAGGCACATCAAGCGTCGTTTCAACTCCATCCATGAAAATGTTCAAGATGGAGACATAGAAATTTTCAAAGTACATACGGATCTGAATGTCGCAGATCCGTTGACTAAACCTCTCTCGCGAGCTAAACATGATCAACACCAGAACTCTATGGGTGTTCGATTCATCACAATGTAACTAGATTGGTGACTCTAGTGCAAGTGGGAGACTGTTGGGAATATGCCCTAGAGGCAATAATAAAAGTATTATTATATTTCATTGTTCATGATAATTGTCTTTTATTCATGCTATAACTGTATTATCCGGAAATCGTAATACACGTGTGAATACATAGACCTCAATATGTCCCTAGTGAGCCTCTAGTTGACTAGCTCGTTGTGATCAACAGATAGTCATGATTTCCTGGCTATGGACATTGGATGTCGTTGATAACGGGATCACATCATTAGGAGAATGATGTGATGGACAAGACCCAATCCTAAGCATAGCACAAAGGTCGTTTAGTTCGTTTGCTAGAGCTTTGCCAATGTCAAGTATCTCTTCCTTAGACCATGAGATCGTGTAACTACCGGATACCGTAGGAGTGCCTTGGGTGTATCAAACGTCACAACGTAACTGGGTGACTATAAAGGTGCATTACAGGTATCTCCGAAAGTAGCTGTTGGGTTGACACAGATCGAGACTGGGATTTGTCACTCCGTATGACGGAGAGGTATCTCTGGGCCCACTCGGTAATGCATCATCATAATGAGCTCAAGGTGACCAAAGTGTTGGCCACGAGATCATGCATTACGGTACGAGCAAAGTGACTTGCCGGTAACAAGACTGAACAAGGTATTGGGATACCGACGATCGAGTCTCGGGCAAGTAAGGTACCGATTGACAAAGGGAATTATATACAGGGTTTGATCGAATCCTCGACATCGTGGTTCATCCGATGACAACATCGAGAAGCATGTGGGAGCCAACATGGGTATCCAGATCCCGCTGTCGCTTATTGACCGGAGAACGTCTCGGTCATGTCTACATGTCTCCCGAACCCGTAGGGTCTACACACTTAAGGTTCGATGATGCTAGGGTTATAAAGGAAGTTTGTATGTGGTTACCGAATGTTGTTCGGAGTCCCGGATGAGATCCCGGATGTCACGAGGAGTTCCGGAATGGTCCGGAGGTAAAGATTTATATATGGGAAGTCCTATTTTGGCCACCGGAAAATGTTCGGGATTTTTCGGTATTGTACCGGGAAGGTTCTAGAAGGTTCCGGAGTGGGGCCCACCTGCATGGGGGGACCCACATGAACGTGAGTAGTGGGGGAAAGGCCCCACACCCCTGGTCAAGGCGCACCAAGATCCCCCCTTAGAAGGAATAAGATCATATCCCGAAGGGATAAGATCAAGATCCCTAAAAAGGGGGGATAACAATCGGTGGGGAAGGAAATGATGGGATTTCTTTCCTCCCACCTTGGCCAACGCCCCAATGGACTTGGAGGGCAAGAAACCAGCCCCTCCACCCCTATATATAGTGGGGAGGCGCATGGGAGCTTAAGACAAGCCAAGGCGCAGCCCCTCCCCTCCCCAACACCTCTCCTCCTCCGTATATGCTTGGCAAAGCCCTGTCGGAGTACTGCTGCACCAACTACACCACGCCGTCGTGCTGCCGTTAGAGCAATCTTCCTCAAACTCTCCTTCCCCCTTGCTGGATCAAGAAGGAGGAGACGTCTCCCGTCCCGTACGTGTGTTGAACGCGGAGGTGCTGTCCGTTCAGCACTTGGACATCGGTGATCCGAATCACGTTCGAGTACGACTCCATCATCACCATCCCCTTGGCTAGCTTCCGCTCGTGATCTACAAGTGGTATGTAGATGCAAACTCTCTCCCTTGACTCGTTGCTTAGATGAACTCATAGATGGATCTTGGTGAAACCGTAGGAAATTTTTTAATTTTCTGCAACGTTCCCCAACAATAACCACTTAACATCACAATATCAAAGTTCTGAGATGATCTGCCAACACATAGAAGTAGTAGGAACTGAACTCGGTCTTGAATCCAACAATCCTAAGAGTTTGACTCAGATAAGAAGGCCATGAGGTATAAGGAGTAAAAGAGCCTTACGTTAGCTTCCCTAATCAATTCCCTTACATAACTAAAGCATTTCTAGACTCAACTTCGACCAGTTTGGCTTGGTAATCCTACAGGCAGTCAGGCTCTGATACCAACGCTGTCAGGACCCTGATTCCAAGTCACATCGATCTAGCCGGTAACACCTCATATCACTTTGCGGCCTCACGCACGGTATTCCCACGGGTGTCGCCTTACCATGGCCCGGGACCGTTTGCGCCTTTTGGCTCACGTATATGATAGTGTCGCCAGCATCCATATGACAGAGAACCCGGGCCGACATGGCTAGTCGTGAACCCGAAGCGGCACTAACCTATGGGGACAGGCATACATGAATCACATCGAACATGTCGGTCAGCAGCGCGTGAATCCGGGCTGTAGCACTAGGCTAACAGGACTCCGGGAACCCGGGCTGTAGCAGGCTAGGCAGGACTCCGGACGTCACCGCGTGACATTTCCCCGAAGGGACATACACAGGAACAAAGTGAAACACATGCCGGCCAGCCAAAGTGTTCCGGAGCAGTAGTGCTGGGCTAGCAGGACTCCGGTGAACCGGGTTGTAGCGGACTACTATGGCTCATGGAAGCACAAGACTACATTTCCCCATAAGAGAGGCTGCTAAGGATAAACAACTAGATTGTCGGATCCCACACACACCAAGCATTTCAATCATACACACAATATGCTCGACATGTGTAAATACAACATGGCATCACAACAAGACTCTACGACTCAAACATTTATTCAATAGGCTCCGAGGAGCGAGATATTACAAACATGGGTCTCATGACCCAACAATCATAGCATACAAATCAAAGCACAAGCGGAAGCTTAACATGTCTGAGTACAGACATCTACAAATGAAAAAGGCTGAGAAGCTGGACTATCTACTAGATCCTGCCGAGGACACAAGATCGTAGCTGAGGTATCAAGCTAAACATCGAAGTCCATGCGAAACTACTACCGAGACTGAAGTCTCCCTACAAAACATAAATTAAGCAAACGTGAGTACAAATGTACCAAGCAAGACATACATCAGAACTATCTACATATGCATCGGTATCAATAAAGGGGGTGGTGGAGTTTAACTGTAGCAAGCCAGCTTTGACTCGGTGGCTAACTTGAACTACGACTGCAAGCAACTCTTTTGAGGTGGCGCACACGAGTCCACATATTCACCATTCAATACACCACTATGGATCCTCTTTTGTCTCCCTACGAGAAGGCCATCCATAGCACTCACACTTGTCTTGCGAGTTTTAGAGTATCCACTTTCACTTGTCTATGAACTGTTATAGGCAACCCAGAAGTCCTTTACCGCGGACGCGACTATTCGAATAGTTTTATACCCTGTAGGGGTGTATTTCGTCACACATGTTTCCACCACTTAGTGTCTGCACACGACATGTGGTCGGCAGACTTCAAGCGAAAGCCGACGTGGGTGTAGACCACGACCTGACTAGCCGCACAAGTCTCTAGTCCAGGTTTACCGCCTATTTGGGTTCCATCCGCGAGGAGATCCGGCCGGAGTTTCGCTCACAGCCCCAAACGATGTGTGCAGGGTTCCCGAGACACCAAACGGGCGCCCGGTACATCGTGCCACGGTGTATCTACCGCATCATAGCCCACCCCTAGGGTCAGCGCTACGCACGGCCGCCAACACATATTCTATAAACACCAGAAACTAGTTGTAACTCCTAGACAGAGGATGCGAGGGGTCAGTAAGTCGAGCGGGGTCATATTTCAGGGCCCAATGTGTGGTAGTAGCTGTTTCATGGATCACAAACACAGAAGTCAGTTCCTCAGGACGGCTTCAATGAAACACCCCACCATGTACTCCTACATGGCCTCTCATCGATACCTTTACCAAATCATGTTCAACACAGTTAGCTCACACACAGTAGGACATGTTCACAACTTTCCAATTCATCCCCGATGAATCAGACCTGACACAACTCTAAGCAATAGCAGGCATGACAAACAAGCATGAATGAGTAGGCACATCAGGGCTCAAACAACTCCTACTCATGCTAGTGGGTTTGATCTATTTACTGTGGCAATGACAGGTCATGCAGAGGATAAGGGGTTCAACTACCGCAACAAGTAACAGATGAGTCGTTGTTGTCCTAATGCACTAAAAGATAGCAGGAGCGAGAGAGTGGGATTGTATCGGAATGAACAAGGGGGGTTTTGCTTGCCTGGCACTTCTAAAGATGATATAGCTCTTCATCGGTGTCATTGATCACATCGTCGAAAACATCGTGTACTAAGAGGGAGTAACCACCGAAAAACACAAAAGGAACCACAATCAATGCAATGCACTTTCATATGAATGATATGTCATATTAAAGTACTGAATTGACCTAGTGCAACAGTTAGTCATATTCATTGAAGTGGAATTCAAACCTATAGCAAATTCCAACTCCAAAGCTAATTACCATTTATTCCATAATCATGAATTGTCCTATTCAGTGAGGTTAACCTGTTCAAACATGCATGAAAATGCCATAAACAGATTCTTTGGATTTTTCTAATCATTTTTCATATATAAATTATTTCCATTGGAGTTATAGATTATTTTCTATGATTTTTTGAAGTTTTGAATATTTTCTGAAAATAATAAATCATTTCTGATTTATTTCAAAATTCCAGAAAGTAATTACTGCGTCACCCTGACGTCAGGGTGATGTCAGCATGTCAAAGGCGTCGACCAGGTCAAACCTGAATAGTGGGACCCACTGGTCATTGACCCAGTCAACTAACTAAGTTAGTTAGCCCTAACTAACTAGCCTGGGCCCACTGGTCAGCGACTGTAGTGACTAACCTAACTAGTTAAATAGTGCTAACTAGAGTAATTAGTCGGGCGGGGCCCATAAGTTAGTGAGAGAGAGGGGGGTCAAACCGGGCAGTGGGGTCAACCCATGCCGGTCAACGGGTCAGCGGTCGCCGGCGTTTAGCCGCCCGCGATGACAGAGACGGTGGGGCGGCTCGGAAATGCTTTACAGGGCACCATTCGACGCGCGAGTTGCACCTATGGGTTCCTGGGAGTGAGGCGCATCCGTTGGTGGTGGTGGTAGGAGCTGCGGTGGTCAAGATCGACGGCGGCGACCAAATCGGCGGCGGTCGGAGTTTGGACAGGTGCAGTTTGGCGCTAGGGGGCACAGCAGGTCAAATGGGTGGGCGCGCCCGGCTCCTGGTAGAGTGCTGAGCACGAAGCAAAGCTAGGACGCGGGTGGCAGCAGCTCTGGCTGCGGCAGTGATGAGGCACGACGCCGGCGAGCTTCGGCGTCCGCGCAACTACGGCCTAGAGGAGGCGGCGAGCAACGGGGTTCGGGGAAGGAGGAAGAGAAGCTCACCGCGAGCACGATGGGAAGGTCAGTGGGCACGGGGGAGGTCCGGAGCGAGCAGGGCGACGGTGGCGATCTCAGCGACCCGAGGAGGAAGAAGAGGTCAGGCCGGCTCTTCGGGGCGTTTGGCGTCGCGTGAGTCGACAGAGAGACGTCGGCGATGGTGGAGGAGCTCCTGGGCATGTCGGAGAGGCGAGGGGGAGGCAGTGGCCGCGGTGGTGCATGTCGGCGGCGATGAGCTTCGCTCGGTCGTGAGAAAGAGAGAGAGATCGAGGGGAGAGGGTGAGGACGAGGGAGAGCGAGAGAGTGTCAAGGGGGTCGCGTGGCGTCCTCAGGGTGATGGGGAGACAGGCAGGGAGGCGGGAGGTGGCCGGCGCGTGGCCAGCGCGCGGCGAGCACGCGCCCCTGCCTTCTGGCGCGAGGTAGGTGGTGATTGGCGCTGGCCAGTCGGCTGGGCCAGCAGTGGCCCAGGTAAGCTCTCTCTCTTCTCTATTTTCTATTTTCTTTTCTGCAATATGTTTTGGGTTTAGTTTTAACACCAAACCATTTTATACAATCCTGAAAATAATTATGTGGCTAGAACTAAAATATCCCAAACCACATAAAATGTTCAAGAATTATTGGACATATATTAATTATATAAAGAATATATATCCAATGCAAATAGTTATTGAATTAATTCAAAGGCCCAAAATAAATGTTTCTAAGATACCTCTTGCCAATATTTTCAGAGACTAAGAGGAACATTTTCTTGGACTTCTTTGAAAACATTTTAATGTTGATTATTTTTGATCTGGTTTCTGAGGGTTTCAACAAACCTCAATTCAACTTTCAGAAATTGTAGACATGATGCATGAGTGCAGATGCAACTATTTCACTCAGGTACTCTAGGGCTGTGACAGAAGAATATGCCTCCAAACACTGGATGCTTGCGGTAGGCATATGTTTTGTCTGCATTGTACCTCTGACAAAATTATTGCAAATCTGATCCTTGAATTTCACTTTCAAATATTGCCAACTCGTCATATAATCTCTGGGGACGGCACATTAGTGTGATACTGACGCGGACTGAGTGGCTTACGAGAGAAGCCATCTGGGTAGCTTGCTGAGGAAGGCTCGTTAGCTTCTGCTCGAAGCTTTTGCTTGGGTAGCGTGCAGAAGAAGCCTCGATAGCTCACACACTAAGCTTGACCTGAGTATTGTGTAGGAGGAGCCGGGTTTCCGTACTTGAGAAGCTTCTCCTCGGGTTTGCTTGTTGAGAAAAATTCACTTCCGTCTATCAGAAGCTTTTACTGAGGTATCTTGTTGAGAAAGACCGGGTATCTTGGACCGGACATTGTTCACATATTATGCTGAGGAAAATTGAGGTGCCTTCCATCATAAATTTCTTCTGATAACATGTGGAAGAAGACTGGGTTTCTTACATCCAAAGCTGCATACTAGTATGCAGACTGCAATCTACACACACGTCCATAATCTTCTGTGGCTGATTATTTGCATGCGAAAATATGTTTGACTGTCTTCCTTGAGCATACCACATCCTGACTTTATTTCGGATGATAACATATTTAAAGTATCATTTATTGCTGAGCCAAAACCTTGCATATGACCCATACCTTTGACTGAAAAATATACCGTTGGTCTTGCATCTGACTTCTCTTTCTGCTGGCTGGATCATTACTGCTATGTGGATTTTGTACTGATGTAGACTTGAGTTTATCCGTACTGGTGTGAGTGCCCACTAATGCAAAATAAATTATCAGCATCAAGATCAGATTTTTCGCATTTCACTACAGTCGGCTGAGAATTCCATTATGTGTAGCTGAGTTTCCAAATATTTGAACTCCTTGTTGATTCTTCGGGTCCGGTGTCGGTCGATGAGCAACTCTTTATAGGGGAAAAATAATGTAATACCGGGGACCAAAAGAAAGAAGCAAAAGAAAACTCAACTAAACAAAAGCACACAACAACAATCAATTCACACACAATCAGTGTCACATATTACTACTAGTCACACAATATGCATGCCTACTTAAGCACACAAATCTCGCGGGATCTCCGGTTCTACGATCTAGCATGATGTGACAGTGTGCACGAGGACGAATAAACGTGTGCAAGAATTGGTGTAAACAGCGCTACACCACGTGCTAGCTTAGCTAGGTAGCAACCTGGACTAGCTCAGAAGCGAGGACGCACTCAGTATCATGTAGTGGGACACAAAGGTCGCAACCACATTATTATCCGGCGGACGGAAAATATCCGTACTCGTCCAAGAAATAAGGATAGCAGGGAAACTGAGTCTGTTGGCATTGCCCTCTCTTGATGACTAAGTCCATTAAGGATTGCCAACATGAAAATAAAAAGGACGATCCGGGGTAGTAGCATGGATACCACCGTAATAAAATGGGGCTGGAGGAAGGAATTCAGCGTGATACTTGAGCACCATTCTTGCAATCAGTGTCGGGATCACGTGGCACCACTCTGTTGGGACAGAAGTGACACCAAACACCGAAGAACGAGCAAGAAAATAAAAACTAGAGAAATGCAAAGGCTGAGCTGTAGTGGGTCCTAACTAATGCCATCTACACTCACCAGATAAACCGTCAATAACAAAAATAAGGCTATATGCATGGTATGCAACAAATAAATGCAACATCCAAATGCAAAAAGAAAACAAGCCATACTATATACTACCGATTTCTACCGGTTTCTACCGCTTGCGCTGACTAGGGCGTCATACAGCCAGACCTACTCTGATACCAAGCGTTGTGGCACCCCGGCTCAGAGAAACTAGAACGCCCCGTCGTATTCTAGCCCAGAGATAGAGGAGAGGTCTCTGGAATACGGCATTGCTTGACATAGAACAAATCAGCTCTTATTACATGAATAATAAAACAAGGGTCTGATGTTACAAAGAAGCACATCAGCATGGCGACACTATGCCTGCGATACTACACTTGCTCTATGCTAGCAACAGAACAACTCGAAGCAGCGTAATACTTCTAGTAGCGGAACAATGACAAAGGTGGTGAACTCCACTCCGGAGGGACTCTGGCTGGGACATGATCTAGCTCGCACACACGGCCACCTCGACAAGCAATCAAGCAATCATGGTATCACTTGCAATCTGGCATGACACGCCAGACCAGTACATTGAATGTACCTGCAAGCTCACAACAACCATAAAGATCAAGGCAAGACAACAACATAGCATTAAGCAGGTTAATGAAATTAACAACTACTATGATGAAGCAACTACTAAGCATGGTATGAAACTACTATCATACTGATAAATCACCATCTCAGATCTCCATAACCATATTTCTCTTGGCTAACCGGCCAAGCAAGATACCATCTCGCTCACCTCGTGATCAAACCAAACGGTGATCATTCATGGACCACCAACAGACCAACCTCATGGTCTTGGATCAGGTTACCTTGTAAGATTTTTGCCAAGCTGGGTTGCCTGGCTCCTGTGCTTACCCCTACATTCCCAATTGTTCGGCTAGGCGGTAAAGGGAGCACCTCTGTGATTGTTACTATCGTGTCATCCGAGTTAGTACCTCAGACTGGGGAAGCCGAAAGCTAGCGATCTTAAAAGATCACATTGGTTGGCAACGACGTAAGTGAAAATATTGGTTCATTAATACCATAGAGTTCGGGAACATTCCCCAAACTAAATCCTCCATATTTTCCTCCAACATTGATCGGAGATGAGGTTTCATGATCATGGTAAGCATGACGACCCAAAGAAAGGAACCGATAGCAGGACTATTTTCCTTGCAAGATGTTTCTTACATTAAGTAATATAACATATCTCTCCGCGTACCATTGTTTATCAAACCGTATGACTGGATCACCTTGTTTGTCGTAAATATTTGCTCTCATGAAGGCTTTATAAAGTAGGACAAACACTCCCCGACTTCTGGCCAAGGAGGTTGAAGCCGATGGTCGGTCAACAAAGTTTGTTACAATGCGGATCCGAGCATTAAATGATGTACTGTACTTGGATACAGAGAATCATTACACATAATTTGTGATTTTACTATGGATATCAATCTTTAATTCGGCCACCCGTGCCCGCATTAAGGCTCGGGGGCTACTGGGCTTCAGGCTTATCATTCACTAATATTAAAGGGGCACATCAATCCCCTGGTCTGGTGTTGCCACCCGACTAGTGTCTCGGGGGCTACTTCATTGCCTATTCAATGTAGAAAATTCAAAGTGCTTAGTGTTCGGCATGACCGACCTATGGGCAAACGCGTCTTCGGACAACAATAGGTACCATCTGGACCTATCTGGCATCAAGCTAATATATTGCGGCAACTTCTCAAAACCCTCTCTCAAGGGCCCGTTCGTCGATCACTATTATCTCTAATATATTACACTGCGTTTCTATTCCTATGTATGCTGCCGAGCTAGGAGTTGATCCTCAGGCCGATTTTGCAAATCGACCTGAGTCTTAGGGGCTACCAGGATCAACAGTTTTATGTTTTCCTTCAGGTGCACCTCGGGTTTAGACCGACACACACCTTGAGGGCTACTGGATATACATATACTGGCTATATATATCTTGACAGAGAGTAATTGCACCAATCAAAAATATTCACAAAAATCAGCTCGCGGTCGGGGTGGTGCACCACCCCGGAAGTAGTCCGGCATAAAGCTCGGGCGCTAGTGGCTGGCTCCATAGAGGGCTTTTCCGTCATTAAGCTCGGCTGAATTTGTTCAATCTTTTAGAAGACCGAGGTAGTTTACGACACCTCCGACGCTGACCATCATTGGAGCTCGGAAGTGGTCCGACATACTTTCCAGATTTGAATGGCTCGTTCCATAGAGAACTTTTCAACGTTAAACTCGGATAACCTCCTTCAAACTTCTTCAAACCAAGTTGATCTATGACACCTCGGATATAGTCCGGCATTGGTGCTCGGCTACAAAAGATATCTCGAATGTGGTCTGGCGTTAGAGCTCGGATGCAAGAGGAAACCGCCGCAAGGGAACAACTTCAAACCAGTGGTGTGGCATAAAAAATAACAAGGCATTGATAAAGGCCGATAACTTAAAGGGGCTCCTCGGATACCCACGTGTAAACTCTCCGGATTCACTTCGGCGATCCTCAAGATCGAAGATGAGATGATTTGTTGAACGAGTTTTCAAGACCGATGACTGAAGATGAAGAACAGTTCGAAAGAATCCAGGAGCGTCCCCAACTTGAAGACCGGTTCAGGGGGCTACTGACGGTGTCCTGGACTAGGGGGTACTCACCACATCGTCTCCCGATCAGTTAGATTGGGCCAAGGACCCCCATGGCCGTATAATCATGGGCCAGTTCGGACAACCGATGTATACACGAGGAAGATTCCACAAGACTTGGTGATCAAGACAAGGACTCCTCCCAACATGTGTATTCGACTAGGACACTTGTTATCCTAGGCCTCTAGTGCAGTATATAAACCGAGGGTAGGCTAGTTGATAGAGAGGCTAGATCATTATGACATTACTCATTATACCTCTAGGGTTTAGACCACAATATATGATCTCGAGGTAGATCAACTCTGTACTTGATACTCCATTGATATAAACAAGAGCAGGACGTAGGGTTTTACCTCCATAGAGAGGGCCCGAACCTGGGTAAAAACACCGTGTTCATCGTCCCTGTTACCATTGATCCTAAATGCACAGCTCGGGACCCCTACCCCGAGATCTGCCGGTTTTGACACCGACAGCCGCCTGCTAGGAGCCGGCCCGCCTCGGGGCCGTCTTCTGGCAGCCGATCACTTGGACCAGCCGGCCGCAAAGAAGCCAGTGATTTGGTTTTTGATTCTTGAGGGGCGCAGCCGGCCCCGATGTCTTGAAACACCATGGGAGGGTGATGAGGCTACTCGTGGTCATTTACTCCGAGAGTAGTCCCCGAAGGTGGTGGGGCATCGCAGCTGGAAAAGGCGAGGGGCCTGAGCAGCTTCCTACTCCGACTGGTCCACTGATCTTGCTTCGTCCGTCTTCCGACGCGCCGCCTGTCAGGAACTGGACATGGCCAAGCAGGCCGCCTGGTGGTTTTTGAAATGTCGCGGCAGGAGTCAGGTGGAGCCCCAACCAGGCGCCGAGCGCCGACAGCCAACCGCGCGCCACACGGCGTAGGCCGACCAAGCTGCCTTCCAGCCCACGCGCGTGATGGGACGTCGCAGCAGGATGGGTGACGGTGTCTTGGAGTAGGGGGTACTCAACATGTCATCTCCCGATCTGATAGATTGGGCCGAGGACCCCCGTGGTTGTATGCTCATGGGCCAGTTCGGACAGCTGCCGCATACAAGGAAGATTCCACAAGACTTGGCGATCAAGACAAGGACTTCTCCCCACCGGGTATTCGGCTAGGACTCTTGTTATCCTAGGCCTCTGGTGCATTATATAAACCAGGCCCAGGCTAGTGGATAGAACATACACAACAACAATCATACCATAGGCTAGCTTCTAGGGTTTAGCCTCTCCGATCTCGTGGTAGATCTACTCTTGTACTACCCATATCATCAATATTAATCAAGCAGGACGTAGGGTTTTACCTCCATCGAGAGGGCCCGAACCTGGGTAAAACTTCGTGTCCCTTGCCTCCTGTTACCATCCGGCCTAGACGCACAGTTCGGGACCCCCTACCCGAGATCCGCCGGTTTTGACACCGACATTGGTGCTTTCATTGAGAGTTCCCCTGTGTGATCGGCCAAAGGATCGATGGCTCGCCTGCAGATCAACTGTGACTTCGGCATCTTCGTCACTAGTTTGACTGGTCACCTTGGTTCGACCAAGAATTGCGCCCCGTGTTCGGATCACCATGTTCGGACGAGGGCCTTCATCAAACATCAACTCTGATCTCTATCAAGATCACGGAGGAATCGTCTATGGAGCTCGGGGGCTCAACGTCAACATTGCCGTCAAGCGACCGTGCTGTTTTTCCAAACAACGAATTTGTATCCGCTGCCACCACCTCTTAGAGCATCACTTTCATGATCCCTTTGGTGGAATTGTGCGGAATTGAGTCTTCAAAGACCATGCAAAATTTCATCGAGTTCCGATGGAGGAATCTCCAGCAATCTATAATATACCGGAGCCCTGTCGAATCTGGACGGGAATCTGGACGAGTTTAGGCATGATGTTCATCTTCTATCTCGGAGGTCCTTTGGAAGATCCAACCGTTGATCGGCTGCGAAATTACTATATCTACCACCCCTCAAAATTTTAGCTCGATCCGACCGTCCAAACTCCGGGAACCTTCCGATTAATGCATCACTTTTCGGATCTGTTTTCTGCGCGAGAACGAATCCGACCTGAATTCATCTTTTTTATGAACGGGATTTCGGACATACTTTTTGAAGGAAGTTTTGTATGGGGTATTGTGTTTTTTTCCCAAACGCATCCCGCTAATTTTGAAGTCTTTTTCAATATGATCTTCACAATCACGTTGGTGTCAAACCAGCCTGATAACGTTGCTCTACGGCTGCCGACCTACACTAGACACGCTGTCACTTTATTGAGCCGAGCTCAATTTCTTCGGATCATCATCTCGGCAAGCCGAACAGGAGTTCGGCATCGCGAAGGATAAATCATCACCAACATCGCCGCCTGACAGATTACATGGAGAGGGCATACCGGCATCGCCGCACGGTCACTTCATCAAGCCGGCATCGACCACGTCACGACCTGCATCGGTAGGGCCGCACTATTGCTTCTTCAAGCTGGTGTCCGTCACGCCAACCTACTTTGACTCATCGGCTGACATCGAGGCTTTGACATCTCGGCTAGACCGGGGGCTACGCCATCTCTTCATCAACCTACTCCGGAGACTTCAGCGTCATAGCCGACCAGCTCCGTCATGTTAGCTGGACCGAGGGCTTTGCCTCGGCGAGCCAACCTTTGCCAGCATCGCCATACCATCGCTTTATCGCCATTCAGGCAGTGGGTGTGCGGGTCGAGTCCCAATTTTGGGAAAATCACCTTTCTTCGGATTGCTACAACAAATAAACCAGGTGCTATCAATCCTAGTATTTTTTGCTTGTTTGGGTTTATTTTTCCCAAGGAATTATTACTCTGGTTTGTCCATCATCTGTACACAGGTCTATCAAATGATGGCCGCATTAACGACGGTCGCCGGGTGGTTCGGTCAGTTTCCGTACATAGTCTGGCGAACGCCGCATCCGGAACTCGGACCGACCTGTGAATTTAGGCTTTGCCACGCCTTCACCGCATCACGCCGACGCCCTGCATCGACATTGACTTCGATGCCAGGCCATATTTCTTTTATTACTCACTTTGCATAAATTATTTATTATGCAACAATTTTTTTAATTATTATTATTACTATTATCTCCGGTTTGCACTACTTTTTGTGCACAGGAAAATGATCCGAGGACTTCGGCATCACTCTGCCGGTCTGCATTGACCGTGCTATGTCACCACTTCGGCGTGTCGAGCTCTCCGCTCCGCCACCTCGGGACCGGCTTAGGGGATGGAACCTTGCCCCGCATCAAGCTCGGACTGCGTCATCAATACCGAACACATTAACCAGCTAAGTCGCTTTCATGCTCAAAGCTTTAATTTCTAACTTGTGTTCGGTTCGACCAAGCATTATACTTTTTTGGAAAAAAGTTGCTTGAAAAAAATTTCCTTGTCCAAAATTTGTTTGTGACGCATAAATTCAAATACCCCGTTTACTTGGGGGCTTCCTTTATGAAGCTTTTCCTGTTGCATATGATTATACTTGTACGACTTCGTTCCTTGTTCGTGTATTACGCCACAATATGCATCATGTTGACTTAAGCGATTTGCAAGCTGGGTTGCCTCGCTCTTGTGTTTACCCCTACGTTCCCGATTGTTCGGCTAGGGAGTAAAGGGAGCACCTCTGCGATTGTCACGATCGGGTCACCGAGCCGGGCCTTAGACTGGGTGAAGCCGAAAGCTAGCGCTCTTATAGTTTTCAATGATGGTCGGCACACAACGGAACTCATGAGTACAAAAAATCTATTGCACAAGTCTCATAATTACAATGAGCACCGAAGAAAGGTATCGGTGGGGGTACTATTTTCTTCGAAGATGCTTCTTACACTTCGCACTAATATAGCATAAGTTCCCTAAGCGCGCTTTGTCTGTTACAGCCTTATGGCCTGATTGCCTGGTTATTGGAAACACCGTCGATATTCTCGACCGATGGAGTACATAACACTTTTCGGTCCTTGACCAAAGAGGGAGAAGCCGAAGGTCGGTTAAGATGCGTTTAAAGTTCGGTTAAGATGCGTTTAAAGTTCGGTTGAACATAGATATGATATAAATACTTCGGTACATGCAATCATTCTTCTACCCAAGTCACTTGGGGGCTCTTAAATTTATTTGAGCCATTTTATAATAAGTGTTCTTCTTCTTAGTCGTTGCAAAGTTTTATTATTATTATTTATCACTCTTTTTTCGACGCGAGTGTGCGGTCACTAGCCGGGGAGCCTAATTTCTCTCTCAAAGCCGCTAGAGTTTAGTTTGCTAAACTGGCCTAAGGAGAAGTACTCCGTCCTCAGGATAGGAGGTCGAAGCCGTAGGCTGACCCGCTCGAAGTCTTGAGATAGGATGTATCATGTTAAAGCACGACAAAAGCACTTCTTTTTTCTAACACCAATTTTCGGATTGGCACCGAACACTTGATCTTGTTCGGACGTCATGCTTTTACTGACGTTTCTTGGTTTTCCAAGCTTTTTGGCACTTTTAAACTATTTGTGCTTTTCCAGCATTAGTCTCGCAGTGCAACGCCGGACACCTTTAGGGATTCGGCAAAAACATTCTCAGATATTGCTATATATGCATCGGTTTCGAATTGTGTCTTCGGTCAATAGTTGGGTTGCCCGACTCCTGCACTTGCTTCCTATGTTCCGTTTTGTTCGGCTAGGTGTGCAAAGGGAGAACCACTGCGATTGTGCTTCCAGCTCACATGATTAAGCACCTCAGTGGAGAAAGCCGAAAACTGACTGTCACAATAAGCGTAAACTGGTGAGTGATCCGATGACTATGTTAAATGACGGGCCGCTCATAACATTGGCCGAAGTGTTTATGGCTTGACCCCGACTGTCGCCGAACAATACTGGGGGCTATTAACTGGCCTCCCAAACTAAATCCTCGATATTTTTCTCTCACATTAGAGCTGAGGTTTAATGATCATGCTTAGCATGACAACACAAAGAAAGGAACCGATAGCGGGACTATTTTCTTTGGAAGACATTTCTTCTGTTAAACAGTAATATAACTCTTTGCGTACCTTTGTTTATAAAACCGTATGGCCAGATTGCCTTGTTTGTTGTAAATCTTTGCCCTCATAAAGGTTTTATAAAGTAGGACAAACACTCCTCGGCTACTGGCCGAGGAGGTGGAAGCCGATGGTCGGTCAACAAAGTTTTGTGCAATGCGGATCTGAGAATTAATGACGTAAAGTACTTGGATACATAGAGTCATTACACATAATTTGTGATTTTACTATGGATATTGATCCTTAATTCGGCCACCCGTGCCCGCACTAAGGCTCGGGGGATACTGGGCTTCGGTTTTATTATTTACAAATATTAAAGGGGCACATCGATCCCCTGATCTGGTGTTGCCACCTGACCAGTGTCTCGGGGGCTACTGCATTGCTTGTCCAATGCATAAAATTTTATGTGCAATATAGTTTCTGAGGAGATTTTGATCCTCAGGTTGGTCGGCCGCACCCATCCTGAGTCTCGAGGACCGAGCAAGCCGCTTTTAGTGTCCCGAACTATTCTGCCGAGCTTGGACTTGATCCTCAGGCCGATTTTGCAAATCAACCTGAGTCTCAGCGGCTACTAGGATCAGCGGTCTTACATCATCCTTCAGGTGCATCTCGGGTTTTAGACTGATACACACCTTGAGGGCTACTGGCTATATATCTCGGCAGAGAATAAATTGCACCAATAAAAAATATTCACAAAAATAGGCCCATATTCAGGGTGGCGCACCACCTCAGAAGCAGTCCAGCATAAAGCTCGGGCGCTAGTGGCTGGCTCCATAGAGGGCATTTCCGGCATTAACCTCGGCTAAACTCCTTCAAACTTTTTTGAACCAAGGTGATATGACACCTCGGATATAGTCCGGCATTGGACCTTGGATACAGTCCGGCGTTGGAGCTCGGATACATTCCGGCGTTAGAGCTGGGAAGCGGTCCGACATTGGTGCTCGGCTGCAAAAGATACCTCGAATACAGTCCGGCGTTAGAGCTCGGACGCAAGAGGACACTGCCTCCCGGGAACAACTTCAAACCCGAGGTGTGGCATAAAAATAATAAGGCATTGATAAAGGCCGGAAACTTAAAGGGGCTCCTCGGATACCCGGCGTATAAACTCGTCGAATGCATTTCGGCGATCCTCAAGATCGAAGATGAGAAGATTTGTTGAACCAGTTTTCAAGACCGACGACCGAAGGTGAAGAACAGTTCGGAAGAATCGAGGAGCATCCCTAATTGAAGACCGGTTCAGGCGGCTACTGACGGTGTTCTGGACTAGGGGGTACTCAACACGTCATCTCCCGATCTGATAGATTGGGCCGAGGACCACCGTGGCCGTATACTCATGGGCCAGTTCGGACAGCTGCCGCATACAAGGAAGATTCCACAAGACTTGGCGATCAAGACAAGGACTTCTCCCCACCGGCGTATTCGGCTAGGACTCTTGTTAACCTAGGCCTCTGGTGCATTATATAAACCAGGGCCAGGCTAGTCGATAGAACATACACAACAACAATCATACCATAGGCTAGCTTCTAGGGTTTAGCCTCTCCGATCTCGTGGTAGATCTACTCTTGTACTACCCATATCATCAATACTAATCAAGCAGGACGTAGGGTTTTACCTCCATCGAGAGGGCCCGAACCTGGGTAAAACTTCGTGTCCCTTGCCTCCTATTACCATCCGGCCTAGACCCACAGTTCGGGACCCCCTACCCGAGATCCGCCGGTTTTGACACCGATAATGGGGCCCACCACTATCGGGCCTCGGCACGCTTGCAGATCCGCTGTGGTCGAGGCAAAAGGATGGGATTCCGTGGTGCGGTAACTTTCCGCCATTATTGCGTTTTAACGTGGGGTCGTGGGGACGTGGGCACAATTGATACCACGATCCCCATGCCCCTTCCCCTCGGCTTTGCAGCCAGGGACTATAAGTAGGGGGAGGAGGGGAACGGCAGTAGCACGCGCGCCCTACCCCGCTTCGCCACCTTCTTCCTCTTCTTCCTTTCCGCCGCCGCCGCATTCCCGCAACTTGCCGAAGTGCTGCTGCGGCCCGTCATCGCCAAGCCCGGCCTCTCCACCGCGTCGTCGCCTCGTCGGACCTAAGCCTTCATGGCGCGAGAGCGAGCTGGCGACTGGGATGGCTCGAATGTTATCGAAGACCACATCAACTTGCTCCGCAACACGTGGCGGCTGCCCGGTGAAGGCCATGTCTGGGCGTGCATTCCGCCCGCGAAGGAGATTTCGCCGGCACCCGAGGAAGGTGAGCACTTCATTTTTCATTCACACTTCCTCCGGGGCTTCGGCCTGCTGGCGAGTGGCTTCCTCCATTCTTTCCTCCAATTTTACCACCTTCAGCCGCACCACCCCACGCCGGACATGGTGGTGCTGCTATCGGCCTTCGTCACGTTCTATGAACGCTACCTAGGTGTTCTCCCTACTCTCGAGCTCTGGCGAGAGTTTTTCTACACCAAACTCGGCATCTTCGCGAAGAACGAGGTGACTCAGTGCGGCGCCTTCATCGCGGTGCGGCGCCCGGGTGCCGGGAACAGCTTCTCGTCCATCACCTTGACCCAAATCGGTCAAGTTATGGAAAAAGTCGTATTTCTACGTCAAGAACGTCAACCCGGCGATCGACTTCATCAACCTGCCCGCCTACGAAGACGGCCCGCTGGCTGAGCCCCGCACCAACTGGGCCTTTAAGACGAAGACGTTGTCGGCCGCCTCCGCCGCCGCTGTTGCCCGGCTCAAGGTGATGACGGACTTGGAGGGCCTCAAAGCCTCCGATCTACTGACTGCCTTCGTGATGCGCCGGGTTCTCCCACTTCAAGGCCGGCATCGTCTGATCAGCCGGATGAGCGGGCATTCGGACCCGTGCCAAATGTCCACCAAGGAAATGCTGGCCATGGAGGTGACCCGCCTGGTGAACGAGATCGCGAACTGCAAACTCTTGGAATCAGGGTGGCAGTTCGGCAAGCGGCCGTATTCCCGCGCACTCCCGCCGCCTGTGGTATGCTTCTTAACTCTTGGTCTTTTCTTGTTTGCCGGGTTCTGCTTCACCGACTGATCAGCCGGTCATGCCACAGCTCCTAACGACCCAGTCGGTCACCGACGCCCTGGCGCAGGGCCAGGAGTACCTGCCGGATCGGGCGTGAGTGTTTGTCACAGTAGGTCACGTTTTCTGTCATGCATGTACATCCATGAAAAATTTATGACATAATCAAGATAGTCATACCTGCGTTGTCGTATAAGTGTTCCATGACATTACCAAAATTATCATCACGGAAGTGTCCACTTCCATGATGATAAATCGCACATCACAGAAGTGCTTTCGTCAAGGGTGACCGACACGTGGCATCCACCATAACGGAACGCCATTAAGCTATCGGGTCTGGTGCTTATGTGCGACCCCCAGACGCCGATGACCTAAGTCACGTAATTCAGCAGCCAGAGGAATCAGCCAGGCAATTCTGGACATGGTTCCTAACAAAGAAAAATCAAATAGTTGACTTTCCGGATGCTGAGGCCCTAGCAGCCTTCAAGCACAATATCCGTGACGAGTGGCTAGCCCGGCACCTTGGACAGGAAAAGCCGAAATCTATGGCAGCACTCACGACGCTCATGACCCGCTTTTTCACGGGAGAAGACAGCTGGCTTGCTCGTAGCAACAATATGACCAAGAACCCTGGTAATTCGGACACCAGAGACAGTAGTGGCAGGTCACGTCGCAACAAGCAGAAGCGCCGCATTAGCGGCGACAACGCTGAGGATAGAGCAGTTAATGCCGGATTTAGAGGCTCTAAATCCGGTCAGCGGAAAAAGCCATTCAAAAGGAATCCTAGGGGCCCGTCCAGTTTGGACTGAATACTCGACCGCTTGTGCCAGATACATGGCACCCCCAAAAAGCCGGACAATCACACCAACAGGGATTGTTGGGTGTTCAAGCAGGCAGGCAAGCTAAACGCCGAAAATGAAGACAAGGGGCTGCCTAGCGACGACGACGAGGAGCCTCGGCCGCCGAACAACAGTGGACAGAAGGGTTTTCCCCCACAAGTGCGGACGGTGAACATGATATACGCAACCCACGTCGCCAAAAGGGAGCGGAAGCGCGCGTTAAGGGACGTATACGCGGTAGAGCTAGTCGCCCCAAAGTTCAACCCATGGTCCTCCTGCCCGATCACCTTTGATCGAAGGGAACATCCCACTAGCACCCGTCACGGAGGATTCGCCGCATTGGTTTTAGACCCAATTATTGTTGGATTTCATCTCACTAGAGTCCTTATGGACGGCGGCAGCAGCCTGAACCTGCTTTACCAGGATACAGTGCGGAAAATGGGCATAGATCCCTCGAGGATTAAGCCTACCAAAACGACCTTTAAGGGCGTAATACCGGGTGTAGAGGCCAACTGTACAGGCTCAGTCACACTTGAAGTGGTCTTCGGATCTCCGGATAATTTCCGAAGCGAGGAGCTAATATTCAACATAGTCCCGTTTCGCAGTGGCTATCACGCACTGCTCGGGCGAACCGCATTCGCTAAGTTTAATGTGGTACCACACTACACATACCTTAAGCTCAAGATGCCAGGCCCTCGAGGGGTAATTACGGTCAATGAAAAAACCAAACGCTCCCTCCGAATGGAGGAGCACACGGCGGCCCTTGCAGCGGAAGTGCAAAGCAGCCTCTCCAGGCAGTTCTCCAGTCCGGCCAATAAACGACCGGACACCGTCAAGCACGCCCGGAGTAACCTACAACAAGACCGCCTAGCACGATCCGAGCAGGCATAGCAATGCGGCCCCAACCCAACCCTCGCAAAAAGGCGACGCTAGTACATCACGTACATAACTACCCTCTAGATTTACCATGGGTACAGGGGGAGGGGCACCATCACGGCAAACCCAAAACACGGCTTAAACCGTACTAGGGCTGCCGATTTTTTAATTTTCTCTTACTTTCAGGACTCCATCCTTCAGAAGGCCTATTCGGCAGTTCAATTGCCGCACAAACGATGCAAGAACCAGGGAAGCAGACAAGCCACGCTGCATTACAGAACTCCCAGGTGGTCTCTTTCACGAGCAGTATACCTGCGCTGCATACTATTCCGCAGCTTGCCCCTGGAACGGACATGTTAACTAGTCCAACCTTCCACTTATCGCATTATTTATATCGTTCTGCTTTGATCGCAGCCCTTTTTAATAAACAATGCATAGCTTTCGTCTGTTTTTGCATTACCTTTTTTTCTTTACATATGTTCCTTAACGACATGTTGCACCCGTACACGTTGGTACGGCCAAAATACGCCAGGGACTTTAGTACCCCTCAATATGGTGTGAGAAGTCCAAACACTTTAACAAGTGCGGCACCCCGAACTTATAGCATTATATGCATCAGCTCCAAATCATGTCTTGGGTCAATAGTTGGGTTTGCCCGGCTCCTATGTTTTGATGCCTTACGTTCCGTTATATCGGCTAAGGTAGCACTAGGAGAACCACTGCGATTGTGTCCCAGTTGAGCTGGGTCGAGCACCTCAGTGGAGAAAGCTAAAACTAACTGTGATGATGAAGCGAGAGTTGGTCGCTGTTCGAGAGGTTTTTCGAGTCCCTAAAGACTTATGCCGCTTAGGGCGAGGAGCCGGCTCTGTCCGGCCAAGGCGTGGATAGCGCCCCGAACTCGGTCTTCCGAATACCAGGGGCTTTGCTGAAATTTAAAATTATAGAATTCTATGGCTAAGTGAGAGTGTTCACGCATTATAGTCCGATTGCCTTGTTCGTTGGGCTGAGCACCTCCCTCGAAGGACCCAAACATGGGAAAAAGAGCGCTCAGGTTTATCCCCGAACACCCCAGCACTAGCGGCACGGGGGCAGAAGCCGACGACTCGCCATCTCTCAGAATTGATAAACAACTGCACAGAAGGTAATATTTTAAATTCCAATAGAATTGCTTAGTGCATATGAACAAGTTTTCAGCGCACAGGACAAAACGAGCAAGTTTCACTCAAAAATTACATCCCTAGAACATTCATCCGCCACAAGGCAAGCACCCTTCAGAATATCCTTACAGTAATTCTCGGGCTTGCGATGCTCTTTCCCCGGCGGTGGCCCATCCTTCACAAGCTTCTCAGCATCCAGCTTGCTCCAGTGCACCTTAGCACGGGCAAGCGCCCTACGGGCACCTTCAATGTAGCTTGGACAGGCCTCCACCAGCCGCTGCAATAGCCCGAAATAGCTCCCAGGCAGAGCCCCTCCAGGTCACAGCCGAACAATGAGGCCCTTCATGGCCTGTTCGGCCGCCTTGTGGAGCTCGACCAGTTGCTTCAGCTGGTCGCTCGGGGGCACGGGGTGTCCGGCCTCAGCATACTGAGACCAGAACACCTTCTCTGTCGAGCTGCCCTCCTCGGCTCGATAGAACGCGGCGGCATCGGACACACTCTGGGGAAGATCTGCGAACGCTCTTGGAGAGTTCCGGATTCGGGTAAGTAACAAGTAACTCACGTTTATGTGTTTGCTTTGCATAAAGAATGCCTTACCCGCCGCTATATTCTTCACCTCATCGAACTCCTGGAGGGTCTTCTCGGATTCGGCCTTGGCAGACTTGGCATTTTCAATAGCCACCGCGAGCTCGGACGCTCGCGTCTTTGAGTCAAGCTCCAAACTCTCATGTTTCAACATGAGAGACTGGAGCTCTTGCCACACCTTGCCAACCTCGGCCTCATACTTCTCCCGCTCGGTGCGCTCCGAGGCCGCCCTCTTCTCGGCCTCGACCAGCGCTTGCTTAAGGGTCGCCACTTTAGACGTGGCCCCTACAATAGCCACGATAATCCTGTCATTCTTTGCAATTGCACCTTCTTATATATATTTAAAAAAAAGGTATTTCTTACCTTCATTGTCCTCGAGCTGCTTCTTGGCACGCCCGAGCTCTTGCTCGAACCGCTCGAGGTTCTGCTTCAGCGTGTCCACTTCCGTAGTCAGTGCGGCGGATGCAAGCAGAGAAGCCTGCATATGCATATTGACTCATTTTTGTTAGACTCCTGCGAATTTTATTTGATCCTCTATTCGGCTTTTCTTCCCGAACACCAAACAGAGCATCAGGGGCTACTGTCTATGCGGTAATATTATTTACACATTCTTTACTTACCTCAAAGCCTGTTAAAAGGCTAGTAAAAGCTTCAGTCAGTCCGCTCTTGGCGGACTGAACCTTCTGGACCACCGCACTCATAATAGTGCGGTGCTCCTCGTCGACGGAGGCGCCTTGCAGCGCCTCCAACATATTGTTCGGTGCCTCCGGTTGGACGGGGGCCACCGGCACGGTGGACTTACTCCTCTTGGAAGGAGGTCCCCCACCGGACTCTGGAACCTTTGAAGGTTCCGGAGCGGTGTCCGGCCTAGAGCAAGACTTGGAGCCCGGGGGGTTTCATCCCCTTTACTCCTGGAGTCCGGGAGGTCACCTTGCGGCGCCTCCAGGACCACCTCCTCCCGGCTTGGAACCTGTTGGGACAACACTTCGGTGTCGTCCGTAGGGCGGGGGGAGGAATCCGTCGGAAGCGAGTTCACATCCAACGAGTCCAGTGAGCCGCTCAACGATGCGTCGAGCCGGTCTTTGGGTGGGCTGCATAAACATATTCGACATAAGGGAAAGCTGTGCAATAAACGAATACTATGAATTACTCTAGTATTCGGATACTTACGATTTTGCCAGGGGCTTGGCCCTGGGCTGCCACTCCTCTCCGCCGTCGTCGGCGTTGGTGGAGTAGTCCGGAGGAAGGGTATTCCCCTTCTTGGACCCTCCGGCCTCCCCAGAGAGGGCGGCCTTCCTTTTCTTCTCTCCTCCCGCTGGAGGGGGAGAGGTTTCTTCTTCTTCCTCCTTGTCTTCACGGGAGGAATGCGCCTCGGAACCATCGGATGATGGGTCCGACACCTCCTGGCGCCAGGCACTCTTTCGAGTCCCTGCGGCCTTTTTTGCGGCCTTCTTCTCCGACACCACATAGGGTGCCGGAACCAGCAGCTTCGCCAAGCGAGCGTCCGCTGGGCCTTCGAGCAAAGGAGCCAGACAGTTGATATGTCCGGATGTCACCTGCCAATCCTGTCAAAGGTAAGGGAGCTTAGATCCTGCATGGAGTCAAACTATGAAAAACTAATACCCTGTAAAAGGAAAAAAACAGCTTACCACGAGAGCGTGACGCTGCGCACTGAATCTGCGATCCTCGGTAGCGGATGCGGGAGCCTCGGCGCCCTTGAAAAGCACCTTCCAGGCATCTTCGTACGTCGTGTCGAAGAGCCTGCTCAGAGTTTGGTGTCGTGCTGGGTCGAACTCCCACAGGTTGAAAACCCGTTGTTGACACGGGAGGATCAAGCGGATGAGCATAACCTGGACTACGTTGACAAGTTTGAGCTTCTTGTCCACCAGGGTTTGGACGCATGTTTGGAGTCCGGTCAGCTCTCCCTTCTTGCCCCACGACAGGACCATCTCCTTCCAGGAGGTGAGCCGCGTAGGGGGTCCGGATCGAAACACAGGGGGTGCGACCCATTCGGCGTCGCGCGGCTCGGTGATGTAATACCACCCGATTGCCACCCCTTCAGGGTCTCCACAAACGAGCCCTCGAGCCATAGGACGTTGGCCATCTTGCCCACCATGGCGCCTCCGCACTCCGCCTGGTTTCCGTGCACCACCTTCAGCTTGACGTTGAAAGTCTTGAGCCATAGGCCGAAATGGGGGCGGATGCGGAGGAAGGCCTCACACACGACGATAAACGCCAAGATGTTAAGGATGAAGTTCGGGGCCAGATCGTGGAAATCCAGGCCGTAGTAGAACATGAGCCCCCGGACAAATGGGTGGAGAGGGAAGCCTAGTCCGTGGAGGAAATGGGGGAGGAATACCATCCTCTCATGGGGCCTTGGGGTTGCGATGAGCTGCCCCTTTTCGGGAAGCCGGTACACGATGTCGTTAGACAGGTATCCGGCCTTCCTCAGCTTTTTGATGTGTCCCTCCGTGACGGAGGAGACCATCCACTTGCCTCCCGCTCCGGACATGGCTGGAGGAGGTTGAGGTGGGGAGTGCGGACTTGGGCGCTGGAGCTCGAGTGCGCAAGAATGGATAGGCGAAGGAGGAAGAAGGTGTAGGTGAAAGGGTGGATCCTTATCCCCTTATATGGGTGGGCGCAACTACATGTCCCCACCAGCCTGGTAAAACTCGCTTATCTCCAAGCGCCATAATCAATGGCACGGTTGGGTTACCCACGCCCATATTGATGAGAATCCTGGAATAAGGGGACACGATCTCTGCTTTAACAAGACGTGCCAAGGAAACCGCCTCGCATGACACGCTGAGGTGGGATAATGAAACGACTCGGATAAAGGCTTGGCCGTGGTGTGTCATGCTACGGAATACGTCAGCAGATTAGATTTGTGTAAATATTATTCTCTCTATGGCAATATGTGGAAACTTATTTTGCAGAGCCGGACACTATCTTTGTGTTCAAAATCTTCTATGAAGTACTTGGAGGGGGAACCCGCCTTGCAATACCGAAGACAATCTGCGCGCCGGACACGTCGTCATTGAAGCCTGGTTCAGGGGCTACTAAGGGAGTCCTGGATTAGGGGGTGTCCGGATGGCCGGACTATACCTTCAGCCGGACTCCTGGACTGTGAAGATACAAGATTGAAGACTCCGTCCCGTGTCCGGAAGGGACTTTACTTGGCGTGGAAGGCAAGCTTGGCGATACGGATATGAAGATCTCCTACCATTGTAACCGACTTTGTGTAACCCTAACCCTCTCCGGTGTCTATATAAACCGGGGGGTTTTAGTCCGTAGGACAACATACACATCAACAATCATACCATAGGCTAGCTTCTAGGGTTTAGCCTCTCCGATCTCATGGTAGATCTACTCTTGTACTACCCATATGATCAATATTAATCAAGCAGGACGTAGGGTTTTACCTCCATCGAGAGGGCCCGAACCTGGGTAAACTTCGTGTCCCTTGACTCCTGTTACCATCCGTCCTAGACGCACAGTTCGGGACCCCCTACCCGAGATCCACCGGTTTTGACACCTACAACGAGAGCAATGCACCAGCTCCACCATTGGAGGAAGGACTTCCCCTCATATTCCAGACCTACTTCAGCCTTTGTGCCGATAGCTCGGCACAACACTTAGCCTCGGAATCAATGGAGCTCCGAAAGGAACTTCACGAGACCAAGGCACTTCTTCGCCAAGCACAAGGGAAGACAGATAGGATCAAGAAAGAGGGTGCTCCCCCTGGACAGCCCGCAATGGCATACCGAGGCGGAAGATCCCCAAAGGATGGAGAACCACCACATTAGCACTGCATGAGCGCAAGGGATTACCGCAAGCTCTTCACACCACAGGGAAAGCAACGCCGTGTCGAGCTCCTCCACTCCCCCACCCCTTCGAGCAATGAAGGAAGTCATGCTACTGATGACGAGGAGGAAGACCCGGAAGAGCCAAACTACGCGACCGAGCGTTCCACCACTTAGGCATCATTCGCAACTCAGATATGCCAGTTCGTAACCCCTACGGTAGGATAGGTCGTGTACCCCCTATGCAAAGTCGAGTCCTTGTAATGGTTCATATGAAACCATGTAGTGTTGTGTTTGGTTTGATGTGTTTGATGAACGTCGTACCTTCCTTCGGGAACTTGTAAGCGACTACAACACCCTTTTGGATTTTAATGAATGTGTTTGGCCTTTTTTCCCTTGCATGAAAATAATTAGTGTCATACCGACCCCCTTACTAGGCATCCCATCTATATTGCTCTCCCTCATCTTTCCCAATCATGAGACCTTGACCGCTCCAACAGGATGCCTGTTGTAACACGTACTGGCACCTCTACCCAGCAGCAAGAAGCCGAGCAGGAGCCAGTCAGGACCAAACCCAAGGACAAGCTCCACCACCGCCACCACCTCCAAACATGGACATGGCTCAGCTTCTCCAAGCCTTCCGAGAGGAATGCCAAGCCAACATTGCAGCCCTCCAGATGATTGCTCAAGCTGTCAATCGCCAGCCGGCGGGAAACGGCAATGGACGTTCCACGTTGGTGGAGTTCAAGAAGCATGCGCCACCCACCTTCATCGAGACTGCTGAACCCCTGGATGCAGACGACTGGGTCCGCACCATTGAGGATCTGCTGGAACTAGTCGGATGCACTGAGGAACGTGACAAGGTGGCATATGCTGCTCACTGTCTCGGGGGAACTACTAGAGCTTGGTGGGATGGATTCAAGGCAATGCATGCTGAGAAAAACATCACTTGGAATGACTTCAAGGCAGAATTCCGCAAGGCCCACATTCCTACCGGAATCATGGCCATCAAGAAGCATGAGTTCCGATCCCTGAAGCAAGGAAGTAGCACTGTCAAGGAGTACATGCAGAAGTTCAGTGTTCTCTCAAGGTATGCTCCTGAAGATGTCAGCACTGATGCTGCCAAAAGAGCGCGCTTCATGGAAGGCCTTAACCAGACTCTGCAGCACTCGCTTGTTGTGTGTGACTTCCCAACCTTTCCTGATCTGGTGAACAAGGCACTCATGCTTGAGGACAAGCGCCGCGCTCTGGATGATACCCGTAAGCGCAAGATGATCAGCAAGGGTAGCTCCAGCAACCAAAAGCCTCGCCCGTGGCAGCCAGCCCCCGGTCAAGCCAACCTATCAGCAGCCAAGAGCGCCTGCACCCCGCACCAACTATAAGCCTCAGCAGTATGCCAACCCCAGGCCAGCTTTCAACAACCCCAATAACAATGCCGGCAAGAGCAGCAACCCCAATCAAGTCACTTGCTTCGGATGTGGTCAGCCAGGACACTACTCCAAGAATTGCCCCAACAAGAAGCCCGACGCCCCGTGCCCCAACACGCAGAACCAAGGCCAAGGCCGTGGGATGACACAAAGGAACCAAGCCCCTCGCAATCCACCCAACAATGGCAAGGGTCGTGTGAATCATGTCACTGTAGAAGAAGCCCAGGAAGACCCGCACGTCGTGCTGGGTACATTCCTTGTCAACTCAGCACCCGCAACTGTCTTGTTTGATTCTGGAGCCACGCATTCATTTGTCACCCAAAAGTTTGCATTAAAAAGTGGCATGACCCCTACACCCCTGAATAACCCTATGGTGGTACAAACCCCCGAAGCAGAGATGAGAGCCAAGATAGGATGTAAAGGAGTCGGGATTGTCATTAATGGGGTAGACTTCCTAGCAGACCTTATCATCTTAAGATCGCAAGGCTTGGATGAGATCTTAGGAATGGATTGGCTCATCAAGCACCAAGGCTTGTTAGATTGTGCCAACCGGACTGTCACTGTGACCAATAACCAAGGAGTCGAAGTTAAATTTTCCTCCAACCCCTCCTCTGCTCAAGCCAACCAAGTCAACTGTCTGACTGAAGTTGGATTGGAGCAAGTGCCGGTAGTATGCGAATACCCCGATGTCTTTCCTGATGAGCTATCGGGAATTCCTCCTGACCGAGACATTGAGTTCATCATCCAGCTCATACCCGGAGCAGGACCCATCTATAAGAAGCCTTATAGAATGGGATCGGAAGAGTTAGTAGAGTTGAAGAAGCAACTGGAAGAGCAGTTGAGGAAGGGATTTATCTGCCCTAGTGCCTCCCCTTGGGGATCACCTGTTCTGTTTGTGGCAAAAAAGGACGATACCATCCGGTTGTGCATTGACTACCGCTCCCTCAATGAAGTTACAATCAAGAACAAGTATCCACTTCCCAAGATTGAAGATCTATTTGATCAACTCAATGGGGCCAAGGTGTTCTCCAAGATCGACCTCAGATCTGGGTACTACCAGCTGAAAATCAGACCTCAAGATATTCCGAAGACGGCATTTGTAACCAGATACGGCATGTATCAGTGCATGGTCATGTCCTTTGGATTGACCAATGCCCCATCTTACTTCATGTATCTCATGAATAAGGTCTTCATGGAATATTTGGACAAGTTTGTCGTTGTCTTCATTGATGACATTCTTGTCTTCTTGAAGACGGAAGAAGAGCACGAGCAACACTTGAGGATGGTCCTAGATAAGCTTCGAGAGCACCAACTGTATGCCAAGTTCAGCAAGTGCGAATTTTGGCTGCGTGAAGTTGGATTCTTGGGTCATGTTTTAACTGAAGAAGGATTGTTGGTCGATCCCGCTAAGGTTGAAGCCGTGACTAAATGGCAATCCCTAAGCAATGTGAAGGAAGTCAGAAGCTTCCTCGGGCTCGCAGGATATTACCGCAAGTTCGTTGAAGGATTCTTAAGCATTGCCCGACCCATGACCCAGCTCTTGAAGAAGGACAAGAAGTTTGAATGGACGCCGAAGTGCGAAGAAAGCTTTCAGGAGCTGAAGAAGAGACTGACCACCGCCCCAGTTCTGGCCACACCAGATATACACAAGGAATTTGTGATATATTGTGATGCGTCGAGAACCGGACTGGGAGGTGTTCTGATGCAAGAGGGCAGAGTCGTAGCTTACCTTTCAAGGAAACTACGGCCTCATGAAGAGAACTATGGTACTCATGATCTTGAGTTAGCAGTTGTAGTTCATGCCCTGAGAACATGGCGACATTGCCTCCTAGGGAAGCGGTGTGAGATATACGTGGATCACAAAAGTCTGAAGTATATTTTCACTCAAAAGGAATTGAACATGAGGCAGAGAAGATGGCCAGGGTTGATCAAGGATTATGACCTCAATGTCCAATACCACCCTGGAAAGGCTAATGTGGTAGCAGATGCATTAAGCAGAAAGGCTTGTTCCTTGAATGCTATGCTTGAGGAAAGACTACCCGCCTTGTATGAGGAATTTGAAAGCTTCGGGTTGGAACTGGTTGCACCAGGATTCTTGGCCAACCTCGAAGTCAAGCCTACCTTGATGGATGATGTCAAGGAAGCTCAGAAAGGACACGAGAGTATTGAAGGCATCAAGTGGAAGATCAAGGCAGGCAAGGCCCCAGGATTCTCAGAGGATGAGCAAGGAATTGTGTGGTTTGGGAATCGCATTTGCGTACCCAACCAGATTGAGCTCAAGAACTTGATCTTGCAAGAAGCTCATGACACCCTATATTCCGTCCATCCTGGAGGGACCAAGATGTATCAAGACCTGAAGGAAAGATTTTGGTGGCACGGGATGAAAAGGGAGATTGCCACCTATGTTGCAAAGTGTGATATATGCCAAAGGGTCAAAGCTGAATATCAGCGACCTGCTGGATTGCTCCAACCACTCAAGGTTCCCGAGTGGAAATGGGATAAAGTCGGAATGGATTTCATCACTAGACTACCTAGGTCAAACAAGGGACATGACTCCATCTGGGTCATAGCCGATCATTTGACCAAAGTAGCCCATTTCATTCCTATGAAGACTACTATGATGGCAACCAGCTAGCGACTCTATACATCAACAGAATCGTAAGTCTTCATGGTGTTCCCAAGGAGATTGTGTCAGATCGAGGAACCCAGTTTACCTCAAGGTTCTGGAAGAAGTTCCAGGAGGCCATGAGGACCAAGTTGTCCTTCAGCACTGCTTTCCACCCACAGACCGGAGGTCAGACAGAACGAGTGAATCAGATACTCGAAGACATGCTCTGAGCCTGTGTCTTAGCATATGGAGCTATGTGGGAAGATTGCCTCCCTTTTGCCGAGTTCTCCTATAACAACAGCTATCAGTCAAGCCTTCAGATGGCACCATTTGAGGAGTTATATGGACGGAAGTGCTGCACACCCCTCAATTGGTTAGAAACCGGAGAAGGACTAGTATTTGGGCCCGATATCCTCCGTGAAGCAAAAGAGCAAGTTCAGCTAGTCAGAGAGCGACTGAAGACCACCAAGTCAAGACAAAAGAGCTATGCTGACACTCGTCGCCGACAAGTAGACTTCCAAGTCGAAGACCATGCATACCTGCGAGTGACTCCTCTTAAGCGAACCAAGCGTTTCCATGTTAAGGGAAAGCTCGCACCAAGATTTATCGGCCCCTTCGAGATCACCGCCCGACGCGGAGAAGTGGTTTACCAGTTGGAAATGCCACCTGAACTATCTGATGTGCACAACGTATTCCACATGTCACAACTGTGGAAGTGTCTCCAAGTTCTAGAGAAGCCTAATCTTTACAAGGACGTCGATCACCAAGCCATTGACCTTCAGCCTGATCTGACTTACCGTGACAGGCCCATCTGCATTTTGGATGAGGCTGAGCGACGCACTCGAAGCCACACGATCAAGTACTTCAAGGTCCAGTGGAGCAACCACACTGAGCAGAAGCAACCTGGGAACGTCAAGACTACCTTAGATCTGAGTTTCCGTATCTCTTTAAAGCCTAGTTTAGGAATCTCGGGGACGAGATTCTTGTAAGGGGGGTAGGTCTGTCACACCCTACACTTTGTAACATTTCATTTGCATTAATAAAGCATAAAGATTTGGACCAACAAAAACTTTTGCATTATTTGGCTTTTTATTTTGGAGTTGGTTTTCTCTCTATGATTTTCAAGTGCTCTTTAAAGTCAACTACTCCACCTTACATACTTCACCTCCCTGCCCAAACTTCTGCCCAATGATCATGCATGTGTATATTACAATATAGTATTTTCTTACAAAAATAATTTGGCCAAATAGTATTTTCAAAAATTAGTTTTCCAAAACCCCCTGAATTGAGGAAAATCCAAGGAAAATCCAACAAGCCACAAATGCATATTGTGATCACCTTGCAAAGCCTCATATCAATCAAGGTCATTTTGGTTCACCAAAATGCCCCAAAACCCTCTCTGACCAGAATCAAATTTGAACAACTTTGTACTACCAACTTTGTCTCCTTGACCCCAACTTTTGTGAGCATGTTCACGTGACCAAATGAGGCATGTAAACCAAGTGGTGCATCAAGGGGAAGTGATTTGCTCAACTAGATCTACACAAGTTCATTTCTGCTAATTTCTAGGGTTTACAAAAGTTGCATTGGCAACTTTGCCCAAATAAGCTCCAAATTGGTGGAAGGCCCTAATTATATGTGTCAGTTTACCCTGTGGAGTCTCATGGCAAATGGAAATCATCTACTTGCCCAAACCATTATCAAACACCTTCTGACACTTTTCCAAAATGCCATTTTTGACCTCTTCCACTAATCTCCATGGGGTCAAAGTTTTACCACAGCCCCTCCCAGTCCCCTTGCAGCTCCAGTAACAATGGAAAATCCATAGCTCAATTATTGGAGGGGAGAAAACCCCACTATCTCTCTCTGGACAACCCATTTCCCTCTCTCCCTCAACCTCCCTCCTCATTCCAGTGGTCACACAGGGCACCCAAAGCCCCTCCCCCTTTATTTACTACACCCTAGAGCCACAAGACATTTTTGGCCACACCCACCTGGCCAGAAAAAATGCCATGGCATGCCATGTGCACGCTCCAGAGCGCGCTACAGTGCGACCAGGCACTGTAGCCGCCCCCTGCCAACCACTCCCGGCCACCTCGGGCCTCCCCAGCGTGCCCAATGATGCGCACCGACGTCTGCGTCACGCCACGCCTCTGTCCCCCTCCTCCTTCTCCCTCCTCTCGCCCCAGCTCGCGCGCACGCCGGCCGCCCGCGCGCCCCAGTGAGCACGCTCGCACGTGCGGTGCCCTGGCCTCCTGCTTTCCCTCTCTTCTCTCCCCTCGCCCTAGACCAACCCCACAAGCACCCCAGACACGCCCACGCGCGCCCCCATGACCCGTAGCAACCGCAGCAGGCTCGCCGGCGCACGGGTCCTCGGTGGACCGTCGCCCGCTTATTTAAGGGTCTCCCCCAGCTCTCCTCTCCTCACCACTCGCTCTTTGCACCACCGAATCATCCCCCTGTACCCCCAGTTCCTCTCCAGAGCCACCCGAGCTCTAGATCGAGCTCGAGCTCCGCCGCTTCGGCTCGCCGGAGTTCACGAGGTACAGGCCTCCCCCGCTCCTCCTCTGCCTCGATATAGAACCCCCGAGCACCCCTGATCATTTCCCCTTTCTCCCCCACTTCTTTTGCAGCCGGAAAAGGCCAGAACCGACGACGCCCGAAGCTCCTCCGCCATGAGACCTCGTCGCCGGCAAATCAGGCCACCTCGGCGACTGCAACCACCTCCACCTGAACGACGACTCGATGCAGATTCCATCTGTACCCTCGCCCGACCTTGACGTGCCTTACATCGACGCCGGTGAGCTTGCTGGCCCTCTGTCGCAGGGTTAGGGATGACAGGCGGGCCCCGCCTGTCATCCTCTCCTCTCCATCGTCCCGCTCTCTCTCGCTAACGCCTGGGCCCCACCCGTCAGGTTTAAACCTGGCACGCGCGCGTGCACCAGTGCGCTGGGCCGCCTCTCTGGCTGGGCCTGCTGCACTGCGGCTGTTCTGGCCCAGCAAGCACAGAGCCCTTTTTCCTTTTCTTTTTCTATCACTTTTCCAAAAATTCCTCTAGACTAAATAGTAATCCAAATGCAATAATTCCAGTTCCTAAATTCTTGTAAAAATCCCACCTATTTAATGGTATAACTCTCATTCATGTCCAACCAACTTTTATGTACTGTTCATATTCAAATTCAAATTTGAATATATTTAAACCCGTCTGAAAATCCATCTCATCTATTGTGCTACTCCAAGTCCAAATCTAGGAATTTTCCCCTTCTTATTTTTCACCCTAGTATTTAACAAAAATGAGTTGAAAATTTTCTGAGCACATTGGTTTTTCTGTTTTATTATTGCCTTAATTTTCTCGTTATTATTTGCGACGATAGATTGCGTTGCTGACGAAGGAGTTGGACCAGAAGACTTTGAAGACCCAGAAGACTTTGTTGAGCCAGGCAAGCATCCCTTTGACCATGTCTATGAAACCCTTTTTATGCATTTCATATAGCACCTTATTATTGTTACATCAGAATCATGATGAGATGGTAGCCACTTTGGTGGGTTGCCCTCATTTCCTCCTTGTTGATACTTGCATTGTGCATGACCCTACCTTCCTATGAGGGTTATGCAGGTGGGAGGAGATAGGACGCTAAAGTAGATGCTACGTGAATGGGACGGGTATATGCATGGTGATGGAGACAAAGTATTTTCAAAAGACTTTTTTTGAAAACCCCGTTGGGTGCCACTTATGCCCGAGGGAGATAATGAGATGGGTAACCACTTGATGACGAAGTGGTGTACCGAGGCAAGTGTGTGTGTTGTTTTTGAAAACGGATTAGATTTAAGATTTGTTGACTGTCCCAATCTTACATGCGCAACCACTCTACCCTTATATGGGAAAGGGCATTATTGATTACATAGGCCGATACTAGCTTGGAGCCCGCATTACTAGTGACGGGAGAGTCGTTGTTGCGCTCTCTCAGGACAGGGTCGTGCCAGGTAGGGCGACCATGACTATTTTCACAGGGCACCGGACACACCGTTGGTACCCTGTGCTTGCGGTATGTGATGAATATGGGAGAGAGGCTCCACAATTTTAAGATGTGAATGTTGGGCAAGGGGGTCACTACCAATCGAGTGGAATCTATGTTAGTGTCGTCTAGGGAAAGATAGTGATTGGGTGCTTACCCTGGGTACTTGAGATACCGCGGGTCGTGGATGACACGGAAGTTCCCCAGATCTTGTGGGTAAAGTGTGCAACCTCTTCAGAGTGTAAAACTATTCGAATAGCCCTATCCATGGTCAAGGACAATTGGGCGGTGCTGCTTAAACTACGTCCAGAGTTTTACAAACCGCGTGTGCGTGTCTGTTGATAAAACTATTTGGGTTAAGCCAGATGGCTTGACACAATGATCATGTTGGATTGGTGTCCAACTCTGCTTATGTTGATATCTGCAACTTGTCCATACGGACATCTATACTCCCATGATGCATACTTTACATGCTGATTGATCATGTCATTGCACTCAAAACTAGCTTTCTGCAAACCACCTACTTAGTGCTATATCATTGCATTATTGTGCCTTGTTCCAATCATGGGTTGCTTGCAAGTACATTCAAAGTACTCATTGGCTTGCCACTGGTTATTTAATTGGCCAGGCATGGAAGAACAGGAGTTCGATGAAGAGTTCTTTGGAGACAAACATGCGAACTAGGACGTTTTCCAGTCAGAATGCCTGTAGGGTTAAGGCAGATGGCATGGGTTCTACTTATCGATGAAGATTTCCGTTGCTTAAGTTTATTTGGTATTCAGCCCTTGTGGCTTTATCTATGTAAGACTTGACCATAATGGTCATAATCCGTGTAAGACGGTATGTATGGATGTAAGACTCTTGTTATTCAGCTTCTGTGTGTTCGGCGAGCATTGATCTCTGGGATCACTGTACACGTGCATTCGGTGATCACGACTTATGAAGTCAGGGTCCCCACATGCTCGCAGCCGATAATCTGATTCGGCCAAACAAGGACCGAGATAATTTTGGCCTGTTATAAGCCCATGATTTGATTGGCACATTCATGGGCCGGGGTCTATTTTGGCCTGTTGCCAGCCCGTGAGCTGTTCGGCATGTTTCAGGCCCAACCTACTTTTCAACCTCCTAAAGGCCAATTGAGTTTTCTTCGGAAAATAGGGCCGACGGTTTACTTGACCTATTAAAGGCCCGAATCTACTAGTGGGCCAGTTTATATTTATACCTGTTAACGGACCAAGATGACGGGGCCCATGATGCGGATCATATTGGTGATTTGCATGACGGCCGTTTGGCCGGTTTACTGCGAAGGCAGGATATTCGTCACCCTGGGTGAGGAATAGTTATTCTTCACCCCCCCCCTCTATTTTACCATCAATGCACCGTAATTTTATGTTCCGTAAGTTTTGTCTTATTTCCGACGCAAAAAGGGACCGTAAGAAAATATATAATCGCCGTAAAAAATATTTTATGTTATGTAAAATTACAAACATGAAAACATAGTCTAAAATACACATAAACTGTAAATTTTCTTGTCTTATGACCTATATTTTTATTTTCTTATGTCAAATTTCACGTAGTGAATCAATAGAATGTAACTATTTGAATTCGAAATGTAATTTAATTATGAAATCATCGTAAGATTACCTCAGGTGAAGAATAACTTATTCTGCACCCTGGGTGTTGAATAGTAACAATATATATATAGTAAAATAACTGCAGCATCGTGAATAAGAAAAAAAACCTAGACTATACAATAAAGAAATTACTGGATATTACATCCATTGGGCATCAAAGTTCGCCACTATGATAATAAAGCACAAGCAGATAGCAGATTACATACACTGGGCATCAATGATCGCCACCAGTGCACCTAAACACGACGAAAAAAATAATATACAAAACCGACATCACTTCAATAGGGTTTAAGAAAGGTTAGCCCTGCTCGGGAGCTGTAGCGCAAGCAGCTGCGCAAGCTAGTGAGACTGCACTTGTTTCACACTTATATCCTCCTCACTCTGAAAGATGAACACGCAGACGGATGACAGGTTTTGCACATATAAGTATCAGTGATACGGTTTAAAATAGCATTAACACAATATGGTATTGTTCAGGTCAAGACATGGCAGGAAATGACATTCTGAAGGAGTTGGCAGCTTCACGACACCACTGGATTACAGATCAAGAACTCATAAGCATCAATGGTTAGTGTGTTGTCAATTTATCCCATTTCAGATTGGCAAAATAAGATCACTTGCTCTGTATAGTTTAATTTACATGGTATGAAGAAGGAACTTGGTTGTACTACTGAAAATTTAAATTGAGAAGGACAAACTTTTGTTTATGAACTGGAGTACATAATAAACTTTAAATACGCAATTTGATGCAAACACAAAAAATAAAAAACTGTTGTAGTCATGCCTAACCAAATATACACAACAAAGTTTGAAGGCTTGAGAAGGACAAACTTACATTATTGGTGAAGGCAGGCTCTATAAAGCCCTTGTCCATGCCGATGGGGAGGGGCAATTCAAAAAGTTTACCACAGAATCTTCTTCATAAGCATTGCCTTTATTCTACATTTTGTTAAGAGTAAATATAGATGTGACAATATAAGAAAAATGGAGAATATTTAAGATAAGATGAAGAGTGATGCTACATAACCAAGTAGCTATAAATGTAAGTATAGCGATACAGGCAAAAGGTACAGCCAAGAGAAATGCAGAGCTAAACTTCTTCAGTACCATTGGTGTTATCCAACCTTATGGTAAGAGTAAATATAGATCTTATGTGTAGAACATGGAGGGCAAAGGAAAATAAGCTGCAGAGTGATGGTAGATGAACAACTACCTGTCAATATAAGTACACTGATAAAGGACAATAGGTACTTACAAGAACAATGCAGAGCTAAAAAATTTCATTGGCATTGGATATATATTCTACACTAATGTAACCATTCATACAGATCAGATAATTTGGAGCGAACAATTGATAAGCAAGCTATCATGCATACTTCTGTCACATAATGAACCAGGTATGTATGCAAGTACAGTGATATAGGACAACAGGTACTAACAAGAGCAAAGCAGCGGGTAACATATTTGCGATATCCTGTCGTTCTTTTCAAACCGGAATTCTTTTTGGAGCAGATTTCCTGCAAAGAAGATCCGTAAGGCATATGGAGAAAAGTAGAAGTTCAAATTGTCATGCGATATCATAGACAGTACCTCCTCCTCGGAATGAGACCAGTGCATAACAAGGTTTTTCGCACAGGAGACTTCACCAGAAATTCGTTTATAGACTTGCCATCAAAGTGTGATTTCCTCAGGTAACACCAATACTGCTGCAATGCTTCCTTGAAAAGAGCAAGCAAGCTTTGCTCGTCATGACAATCCAGATTAACCCTGGCCTACTTACAACAATGTAATGTAAACCATTGATGTGTTTAATCAGCAGAAAATAGGAAAATAATCACCATGAATAATAGCACTTACATGTATCTGGGACAGGAAGATGTGAAAATGGTGTTTGTCTTCACTATAATCTTCCAATGACGGGAATATATGCACATAGTCCCTAACAACATTGAAAGCATTGTCTTTTCAACTGGGAATTACTGGAATGGGATTCCAATCTGCTGGAATTGGCCGTCTCTGCAGTTGGGATAGGTCTTCGGCCGATGGACTTGCTGTAATTTTTGCTAGAGTGGAATTTTTCTGTGGTACAGCTGGTGTTATGGCAACAGAAATCGGCATACCTTTTGCTAGAGTGCAGGTCCTGTGTGGTGGGGCTAGTGGTGTGGCCAGTGAAGTATGGGTACAGTCTGCTGGAGTTGGTCCTACGTTTTGTGTCACTGGTTGTACAACCAATATAAGTGTGGTGATGTCTGATTTCTCTGACACAACCATGTTTTTCAAGGACTTTGCTGGTGCTCCTTCAGGTTCGGCAATCACCCTCTTCCTTTTTGATGTCTGATGCACAAGAACAACACCTGAGTGGAAAAACATGGTATGTTGACAGATGGAATATGTATTGATAATGGATGGGCATAGCATCTCGACATATATGATGAGTAAACTAAGCAGATGGCGGCGCAACAAAGTAGAAGAAATGCAAGACAACATATGCAAGATACGCGCAATCAATGAAACCTTGCCAAATTAGAGCAGACACCTTGATGGGTGAACATGACAGGCCATCTGCCTTTGACTCCTCGAGGTTAGAATAGGCATTAAGATCATATTCTAAACAAGAATATACAGGTGGGGAGTGTATGAGTTTCATTGCATCTAGAATGGCACCCAATGCCTTGGTGCCAATTTTGTAAGTCATTGCAGTGTTCCACAATATTCTTCTGATGCGCGGATTCAGATATTCACTATAATTACGTATAATATATGAGAACCATGAAAACATAAATAGTTCTGAGCTTATCTTTGTAATGTAGAGGATATTCTAATATAGGGGCGCCCCTATAAACACTTGTGTGCTATCACTGGATTCTGATGAGAGAGCTCATGTGTGTTGTAATATGGTGCGTGCATTTATATAATTTGGCACAAGTACACAAAAAAAGGCTCTAGAAGTAAGGACGATTGGTAGATGATAGGTTCAAAATATACGGTATAGAGAGTTTATTGCCAAACCATGATAACAAGAGCACACAACAACTAGGCATATCATAGTGTACATAAAAGGGGTACACCATAACCACGATATATAAATCAAGAAAGTGGAACTGGCTTGAAAATACGGTGTTGTATTGCCGCTAGTAATTGAAAGCCTATCGATCAAGTACATGCCAGCTCTGTCAGCTATTGACTGTAGATGTCCCTGCTCCCCTTCCTAACAAGGAACATACTGTACATACTAAATACAGAATAACAAAAGAGGAACATGTTAAAGAACATAAGAGGAAGCATATTCTTGAGGTTCCACTTAATTGCATACAATGTTGGTTGCCCACTCATGATGAATCACAATGCCCAAAGAAATGCAACTCCATGTTGTTTCTCTATATGTGGCAATTTTGAACAAGAGTCATTAGGATCATATTCTGAACAAGAGTCAACAGGTGGGGAGTGTATGAGTTTCATTGCATCCAGAATGGCACTCAATGCCTTGGTGCCAATTTTGTAAGTCATTGCAGTGTTTAGCTTGAAGAGTGGACTGCTGCTAGTGCGACACAAAGCAGCTACACAGATCATAGTGTAGATATAACGGGAAAACCGTAAGCATCAGAGTAAAATCAGCAAAGTGGAACTTGCTGTAATATATGTGCTAGTATTGTCGGTACGACTAGAAAGGCTTCGGATACCGGCTCTCTTCAACTGAAGGTGCGGTACTGTTAATATCAGTGTAACTCTCAAAGGCGACACAGCTCCCCGCATTTCCTTGCTATTCTTATAGGATTCAAGTGGGCAGGCCACTACAAATCCTATTCCCATGTTTACAAAATCCTACGAATCAAAGAGGCCCGAAGAGTTCAAAGTGTCCATACCAACCGACCGTATAGACCTCTACACTGCAAATGTCCCTGCTCATCTTCACTACAAGGAACATACTGTACTACTATCATACTCCCTTCGTTCCAAAATATAAGTCTTGGTAGAGATTTCCACTATGGATCAAATACAGATGTATCCAGATACATTTTAGAGTGTAGATTCACTCATTTTGCTCCATATGAAGTCCATGGTGGAATCTATACAAAGACTTGTATTTAGGAATGGAGAGAGTACTTATTAAAGAAGAACAGAAGAGGAACATGCTAAAGAAGAGCAAGCAGATTTTGGATAATAAAATGATCGTTGCGCAATGCCCACACATGATGAACCAGAGCGCATTAAGAAAGCAACTCCCTGTTGTCTCTCTATATGTGGTGCATGTGCTTTTTCGAAAGTAAAGTAGGAACATTAGTTGACCAATTAAATATTATCTGTTTTAGTAATATCAGCATCATATTAGATTCGTACTTGAGCAACAAGTTTGGAATTATGAGTGGCATGTTGTTTAGCTTGATGGATTCAGGAGCATCGCTAAGAAGGTACGATGATGGCACTGAATATAAAGGCATGTCTCCATTTCGGTCAGTCGACCATTTCAGGCGGTTGGATGAATATCCTACGTCTCCTAACCCTTCTTCTTCCTCGTCTCTAATTCTTCCCATACAGAACACCGCACGGGTCGCCGGTCGGACCATCGGCCCCCACCGCCTGTGTTCCTCCGCCACCCCCAACCCCCCACCCACGTCGAGTTTTCTTTGTTCGGTGAGGCCCCACCACCGCCCCCCCAACCACCAAAGTCCCCACCCGAGTCCCTTCCTTCGCACCGGCGAACTCCGGCGAGCTCTAAAAAATCGAATGACCCAATTTTGAAATTTAGTCTACTGTGATTTAACTAGTGTGGAATATAAAAGGCAAAAACCATAAGCACTGGGAGTATAGTGTTGAGCGTGCCATGGCGGATCTGAAGGTGCAAACCGGACAAAGGCAACTTCGCAACCAATGCTTGATCTCAACTAGCAAGTAAGTGATGGACAAAAAATCAGAGTAAAGCAGTGGCGATCTATTTTCTTGCTACGATAAATAAGTTGAGCAGATACGAAAGAGTATCGCCTCTGGTGTGGCGCCGTGTATGCATTTGCTGAAAATTTACTGTGTTGCGGTAGCGATGGATGTTGGCGGCGTGGAAGCAGATCTAGGAGGGTAGACGGTGGCAGCGGGGCACGATGGATGAGACAGTCGTAGGAGCGGCGCCGGCAAGGTGGACGACGGCGGGGATGAAGCGAGAGGACGGGATGAAAGGATCCCGGTCCGAAGCCGTGGATGAGAGAGGTCGATCTCTTGTAATGGACGGCGGCGTCGGGGTATCAGCTCTGGCATGGTGGAGGAGGACGGCAGTGGATGGGGTGGCGGACGGAGGAGGCTGGGGTGGAGAGGGTGTTTTGGCGCCCACGGAGTACGAATGGGGAAATGGAGGTGGAGAGGAAGGGGGGAACCATGTCTTCAGGGCGCGCTTGTCTCAAATGCGAGGACATTTACAAACTTAACCCCCATTTCAAATTTCCTACATCACAGCAATATTAGTCGGTTGGGGATAGGGCGGTAATCTCGCATACACCGAATATTTGCCGATGATAGTTTGTTTTTGCGCCAACCGTGTATGAATCGGGGAGGGAGTCGATTATGAATTGGGGAGGGAGTCGATTTCGGCCGAGGACACACTGTGTTTTGGCACCCACCGTGTATGAATCTGGGTGAGAGGTGGTTATGTCACGTTTGAGTGAAATTACAAACCTACCCCTATCGAAACCTATAGAAATCGTGCAGATAGGCTTTGCATGGCAGGGATAGGCAGTAGTAATTTCCATCTCGCAGATTTTGGTTTCGGGCGGTTACTGCGACTTTCCCCGCTTCGTTCAAATTTTGCAGAGTGCACGTTTACCGTGCCAACTC
>NC_041384.1:592041333-592062603 GCF_002162155.2 Triticum dicoccoides | reverse complement strand
TCTATATACATCATTTTTTATATATACTTTCAAAAGCTCAACAAAGAATTCTGCTCCTTTATATGTATAATATGCTTTACAAATACAATGATCTCAAAATCATAAGGTTTGAATTCAAAAAATTAAACGAAATTATGTTCTACTAAAATGTATGGATCAGTAATATCTACATATTAAATAACATAGATGCGCGTGAATTCATATGAGTATGTATGTTTGATAGATCAATTTTGGTTCGAGTATGGATTACATGTATCATCATCTCGAATTCAAATATTTGAATCCCTTTTATGTTCACTCCTTTCATGTCCATCTCTCTCGCATGCATGCTCCTTCATATAGCTATCACTGTCTTTTCACCAGCTCGCCCGCACGCTCACTTCATGTTTCTCCTATCCTCGCAAACATGGTCTCTCGACGTCTACTTTGAGAAGTGTCACACTCTCCCTATCATTATACATTACATGGTTTTTATTATCTCTCACGTCTCTACCGTTCTCTCGTATCACTAGGTACCTGAGCTTTCTTTTTCACCGCCACACACACAGTCTCCACTCGTCTTTCACTTTCTCTTTCTCTCTATGGGATTTTCTCACACACCCTATATGTCTCTAGATATGAATCATACCACTAAAATTACTCTTTCTCTCTCTCTCTCCTGTAGACACAACATTTGTTGCCGTCTCCTTTTCGTCTCCATCCCATACTGACATTATTCATTTGTTTACCGATCAGACAAACTCCCCCCCTTCTCTCTCACACACACACAACTCCTGCTTCCACTCCCCTTCCCGACTGCCGTCTCTCTATCTCACACACAAAACTCTCGCTTTCGCACCCCCGACTCGTATTTCTCTCACAAACATTTATCGACTAGCCTCTAGATAGGTTTATACACCCGCACACTCGTGCTTCCACTATCGCATACATGTCTCTCTCCCACTTCTTGTATCTATGTAGAATTTTCTTCCCTTCTTGAGACACGCCCTCTCGATCATGCACACACACACTATCGCCTCATTTTAAGCTGATACCTCTCACACACACACTCTTTCTGTCTCTGTCACACATGCACTTCGTGCTCCTCCTCTCTCCCTCTCTCTCTCACACACATGGGATTTTTGCAACAACTACCAAGATGCCCATGCGTTGCACGGAACATGAAGATGCATTTGTACGAGTAGTTTATCTTGTGGGAGAAAAGGATGAACAAGGGAAGGCCTTATTTGCAAGTGTGGAGAGGGGTGTGGGTATCTTTTTGCAAAATTGCCATAGTTTCAGATATAGATCGGGCGGCCTATATTGCAGGATGGCAGGCACACGATCATCACTGACTATGCTTTTTATAAGAGTTCTCTACTCTTATAAAAACCCGAGTTGGTGATGATGATGTGCTCGCCATCCTGCAATATAGACCGTTTGATCCATATCTGACGGATAGATAGCAAAGTATGACAATTTTGCAAAAAGATACTCCACCTCTCTCCATATTTGCAGATAAGGTCTTCCCAAATTCATCCTTATCTCTCACAACATCAATGTTGAGCAATTAAAAAAGAAGACAATGGAACAATCTGGCATGGTGGCCGGCTGGCCGCTACCAGCGTCGTCCATCCCCATGCCTACGCTCAGTCCGACCACCAATCGCCACCACGCCCAACTCCTACTCACCTCATTTCTCCACTTTCTTGAGATATTCTTAGTTTTTACATATGGGATTACTCCTGCATGGATCAATCACAACAGGTATTTTGTAAAATAAATGCATCTTGGTGTTCTGTGCAATGCACGGGCATCTTGCTAGTAGGGATAAAAAACAGAGTTAGTGATGATGGTGGGCCTACCATCCTGCAATATAGGCCGTCCAATTTACCTCTGTTGGACAGGAACGAAACTATGGCAATTTACCCGCACTCCTCTCCACATTTGCAGATAAGGCCTTCCCTCGTTCATCCTTTTCTCCCACAAGATCTTGATGTTTCGTGCAACGCACGGGCATCTTGCTAGTAAGAGTAGAAATTAGACATATACCACTTACCGAATCTTGAAACCAACAACATTCCTCCCTTTTCTCATCAAAACCGCCAAAGTAATATATTTTGAGTGAAACACAATAATTTTTTTGTTATATACGTATTTCAAAACTAGACTTTTTTCTATCAAATCGGTGAATATGTATTAATCTACTCAGATCGTGTGGCAACACATTGGCACATTGCTAGTAGTTATTATAAGTTTTTGGACACTAGACAAACGGTGGAGTGCATATACGAAGAGAAGAGGCGCACGCACGCAGTCGGTCTCTCGTTGTCTCGCACACACGATTGCTACGTAAAGGCAACGTTAACAAATAAACCCTAAAACCCTAGGTGCATGATTGTTGCATTCGTGGGTACCCGGTACGTGGTGGAGCGCACCTTTGTAGGAATAGTTAGCTCGTGTGATAATTTGATCCATAGGAGTTGATGGTCGGGACCACAGGTGAACGACTTGGAGGCGGTGGCTTGCCAGTTGCCACAGATCGAGTAGCCATGTTTAAAATAGTATCATTTTTTTAGCAGGGCTAAGAGTTCCGATTTTCAATGGCGCGTTATAAGTACTAAGTAGTTTTTAGAATGATTGGTATGGAGCGAAAATTGAATTCATAGTACTACCTACTACGTACCTCCTTGGCATATGGTTGTATGGGTTTATGTTGCGAGATGTTGAACCTGGTAGTTCTAGGGCAAATACTATGTTTAGATTTAGACGTTTGTTTTCAGTAATGAAAATCGGAAGGACCACAGGTGAATGACTTGGAGATGTTGAAACTGTTGAACATGCGTAGGAAGCGAGCAAGGCGTGCTTTCACCGTCGCGGATCCACGGGTGTAGATGACGCCGAACTCATCGCCGGTAATGGTTCTAATGTTGTACTCACCACCGATCATGGAGATTTGGGAGGCCATGGATTTTGGAGGAGGGTTAGGATTTGTGGAACTGCCGTAATGTGAAAGGACGGGATGACTGGGAGCGAACTATTGTAAGGTACAGTACTATACATAGTAGAAGACGGGGACGAGTAGGGCGTGCGAACGGCGTGGGGTTGCTGGCTTCCCCGGTGGATAAATGGCTGCAAGCCCCCAAAGAGTTCTCGAGAACTATGCAGGACCCACTAGATGTCATGTCTACTAGACCCATATCATAGGCCTGGCGGTATAGCTTCTGCCAGTTCGCACACCATGTCGGCACATGGGTAACTTCACTTAATTCCGCCAACCGTCGCGCCTCCCACGACCTTCGCCTCCCTCGCGTAGTCGCGCCCTTTGAGACTTCGACCGGCTATAAATGAGCAAATTTTTTTTGCCTACTCCGCATGCATGATACTCCCTCTGGTCCTTTTTACTTCCGTCAACCGTTTCCAAAGTGCTTGACCAAATTTATAAGTACTAAAAATATCAATATCTACAATATCATTTCTTGTTTTGTGACATATCAACCAATAAGAGATGTGGGCGGTGCATGCTTTCAATGACTTGAGACTGCCAAACATGACATGCAGTAGTTAGTTCATTGCATGCAATGCTATTAATTAGCAAAAAGACATTAAGTTTTCTCGTTTTCTTCTCCGCCTTGATCGCGGTGCCCAACGTAAGATGACTTACACACCTAGACGGAGGGAGTAACCCAAATAAGCACCTCTTGGGTGGGTTAGGTTTTTTTGGGGTTAGTTGAGTTCAAACTAACCCGAACTAATTCTAACACATGGATCCAAACAGGGCCAAGGTTAGCTATTAGAGTACTACTACTTCCCTTCTAGTTTAAAGGGCTCGGTTCAAAATTTTGACCTACTGTTAGCAAGATAGAGGCAGTGGAATAGTTTTTGTAGTTCTTCACAAAAAAATGTGTTTACCAATGCATGCATGAACACTAGTTACTCTAACCCCCTTCTCTTCTTTAATTCTTTGCCACATCAGCATGGTTGCTATTCCCGTGTGCATGATACCAACTAAGATACCACCATTATGGCCAGCCTTAATCATCGCATGCAATAATTTAGTGCACCTTGAAATATGAACATGTGTGGGGCGTGTATGTTTTTAATGACTTGAGACTATACCTAGCCCGAGATGCAAGATGAGACTTATTATGCACCATTCCCCATACCTGCAGGAAGCCCGTTCGTTGGGCACCAATCCGTTGTGACCAGCAATATTTCCACCACTTCCCTCCCTCGTAATTTACTCCAACAAATATGCCCACGTAGCTGTTACTTAACTGCAGGTGCATTGGGTCACTGACATATGGGCCCAACAGGAGTCTGGCCCACATGTCAGTGACGCAACTGGACCTGCAGTTAATTCAGTGCAGCTCAGTCCATATCTTACGTAGGTGTTCCATTGCTCGCCATAAATACAGCGCCTCCCACGACATCGCTATCTCCTCCCCCTCACGTTCACGTTCATCACTCTCTCCTCCCCCTCCCTCTCATGTCGACCACCATGGCATCGCCCCTCCCAAGCCCTAGGCGCCCCTAGTTGCACCGCGGACGGTCACGCATCGCCGTTCCGTTCCTTGCTGCCACTAGTCGAGGAGGACGTGTCAGCGTTCCGCTCCTCGTCGTGCCGCGACGCGTCGCCATTCCGTTCCTCGCCGCCACTAGTCGAGGAGGACGCGTCGGTGTTCCGCTCCTCGCCGCGCCACGACGCGTCGATGTTCAGTTCCTTGCCGCCACTAGTCGAGGAGGACGTGTCGGCGTTCCGCTCCTCGCCGCGACGCGTCGGCGTTCCCAATCTCGCCAGCACGCGCGTCGGCTCCCCACTACGAGGAGAATGTCGCCCCGCCCGCCGAGCCCCCAGCCTTGAGGAGCTTTGGAAAGAAATGGATGTCGCCTTGTGGGAGGCTTTGCCTCCAGCAGAGCGCGCCAAAATAGAGGAGGAGAAGAAGGTCGAGGAAGAGAAGCACAGCATGGAACAAGCTGCCTGGGAGGCCTATGTCGTGTCCGAGAGTCAGGCAATTGGCTCTTTGGCAGAGGGCTCGTGCGAGGGCTGTGAGGGTGGCAGAGGACGCCCGTGCCGATGCCCTGAGTGCAGTCGGGCCCAAGGGCCTCATCTACGCTTGGCGGTACATGGACCGGGTGCACGCTTCCAGCGAGGAGGAGTACCTGTTGGCGCCGGATCACCACACCGGTCAGATCGCGCTCGCCCGCCGGCAAGCCACCAATCATCACCTCGTGAGTTGCGAGGCTGAGGAAGAGGCATTGTGTCGGCGCGCTGGGAAACGGCTGTCCACCAGGGCACTCGTGGCGCGCTGCAAGCGCTCCTGCGAGCGTCGTGGCTTTTAGTAGGAGTATAATTTTTGTTTCGTAAGGCGATCTCATTAGTTTTGGGACGCAAATGATGAATCCCGAACGTTCAAGAATTATTAGCGTCCTTAATTAAGTATGTAAAAGGGAAAGTTTGGAAACCTTGTGTATTCGTACGCATTTTGCAAGTATGTGCATATAGCACAAACTTTACTATATACTATCGGACTACACGTCTCTCTCTATATATGCTTGCAGACTGTGCTACTCCCTCCGTCCAGGTCAATAAGTCATCTTTGGTTGTGCACCGTGACTAAGAAGGAGGGAAGACTTATACACCTAGACAGAGGGAGTACTACTATTACTTATGTATGTGCAAATGCACATTTTAACGTTACGATGCGGTTTTTGTGAAAGTAGAAAAACAGCACTAGTCAAGCTTGTGAAATGATTCAATGCAAAACAAATGCAAAAATGCTCATTTGATTGTTTACTTTTAGCTTCCTTCTCTGTGGTTATTTCTCTGTCGTACTTTGTACGAAGTATCTCACTGGTTAGAAAGGCATGCAAATTCCCAAACTGCTTCATACACCTTGTATCGAATTTTTTGCCTAACAGGTTGTGCCGTGCAATTGGAATTCCAACTTGAGTACTACTACTAGTAGGAGTACTAGGCGCCAGTTCTTTTAGGCTTCTAGATTAGTAATCCCATAACTACTACCTCCGTCCTGGTTTATTGGTCCCCATTGTAGTCTGTGTCAAATTTTGATCATAAATTTAACTAATGAAAGGTTAGTGCATGTCACATGCACTAACATTTTATCAGTTAAATCTTTCGTCAAAATATAGCACAAATTACAATGGTGAGGAATAAACCAGGACGGAGGTACTACTAGTGGTCGTTTAGAATCCCAAATAAATGACATGCACTAACATTTTATCAGTTAAATCTTTGGTAAAAATTTAGTACAAATTACAATGGTTAGGAATAAACCAGGACGGAGGTACTACTAGTACTAGTAGCTTAGAAGCCCAAATAAATGAGTGACGCGCCTTAATGTTAGTCACCACTGTGACTAGTCTTATGGGAAAAGCTGGGGAAGCCGCCAAAAGACCTGGCCCTAGGAGTAGTAGCTAGGGATACTAGGAGTAGTAGCTAGGGATCGAGTGTGCGAGATGAACCGGATAAAGTAAATGCAGAGAGATCAAATGCAAAAAAGACGGAGGGATGTGATGGTTGCTTGTCCATTTATTTTACCAGGCCACTTATTACTCGGAGAGGTTGGGTTTTGTGATATGATGGCTTTACTGGCGCGCCATGAGCGGGGTGAGACTCCCATGCAGCGCCGCCCTCTACACCAGTACGACTACATCGGTCGTGGTTTTACCCCCCATTGAATTTGACTAAAGATTTAACTGACAAAATATTAGTGCATGTCAACAAAAACAATATCATTAGATTCGTATTTGAACATAGTTTTCAATGATACTCACTACAAAAAAATACACTTCCGTGATGATATGTGTTTGTCATAGTAGGTCGCATTATCTGTCATGCATGTACATCCATGACGATTTTATGACAGAATCAAGATAGTCATACATGTGCTGTCGTAGAAGTGTTCCATGAAATTACCAAAATTATCATCACGGAAGTGTCCACTTCCATGATGATAAATTGCACGTCATAGAAGTGCTTTCGTCAAGGGTGACCAACACGTGGCATCCACCATAACGGAACGCCATTAAGCTACCGGGTCGGGTTTTGGATCCGATAACCCGTTAACAGCCCCGAGCAATGGGGATTTTCCACATGTAAAATCATCATTAGCTGGAGGAAACACGTGTCGGCTCATCGTTGGGACAGATGTCATCCACTCATTGGACAGAAGGCGCCTATGATACGTCGACACATGGCATGGACCAACAGAGGCCCATTCCTGTGAAAAGGCTGGCCCGTTTGACTTGGTCAAAAGGTGGCGGGCCGGCCCATGTAAAGCCTGTTAACGGCCTATTCGCATATAGCCCATTAACAGCCCGCTAACCCAAGGCTCGTTACGCCCTATCCGAACTAGGCCTAGTAGCGTCATTTGGGCCACCCAATATGATTCCAGCCCGTTTTCACTTCTCGCCCATGTATGGCCCATGACGTCTTTCGGCCCATATGAGGCCCTGTGTAACTCTTGGCCTATTAACGGCCCATGGTGAAACTGGCCCGTAATGAACAGTGTATCACTTTACATCCATTAACGGCCCGTGGTGAAACTGGCCCCTAATGAACAGTGTATCACTTTATACCCATTAACGGCACGTTATTCCGTTGGGTCGTTTCCAGCCCATGTTATCTTTCGGCCTTCTCAGAGCCTATTTATTCTTGGGCTCATTTCCAGCATTCGTTCACTTACGGCCCGTTACTGTCATTTTCTGCTTGTGGGCCAAATTCAGCCCGTGGTTACAGTCGGCCCGTTTGTGGTCCGTTAATACGTTGGGCCGTTTTCATAGCGTAATCAAATACGGCCTATTAACGATAGCCCGTTATGGTCGGCCCATGAAAGGACGATTCCAACTCTAGCCCATGGCCATAATGCGGTCTGTTTGGCCCATGTTTGGCCAATCGATCATACGGCCCGTATAAGGCCCATTGATGATACGGCCCACAGAAGGCCCATTGTTTCTACGGCCTGTAGAAGGCCCATTGTTTCTACGGCCCGTAGAAGGCCCACTGTTTCTACGGCCAGTAGGAGGCCCAGTGTCACTACAGTAAATATTAGCCCATGGTTATTGTGGCCTAGTTTTAAAAAATAGGTTATTGCAGCCACTAGCTAACAGCGGAAAAAGAACTGCAATGACTACAAGGAAACAAATAAACAAGACAACAAGGAAATAAATAGGCAAGCAACTAACGCTAGGCTATCACGGCTATTACACATATTACATCCACTGGGCATCAAAGTTCGCCTCCAGTGCAAATATAGGGAACAAAGCAGCATATCATATACACTGATTGTCAAAGTTGGCGACCAGCGCAAATAAACGCCGCAGCAAAACAAAATCAGAACTGAAACCACTTCAGAAGATCTCAAGAAACAATATCCTGGGTACCCATAATGCTGGCAAGATGCTTAGCAAGCTTATTAACATTCTCTTGTTTGGCGCTTAAATCCTCCAGCGCTTGCTGTTGCACCAGAAAATATGCATCTGGATTCTGTAGGGACTTCCTCAGTCCTTCAGCTTCCTGTCGCAGCACATCTGATCAATGTCTTTCAACTCGAAGTTGAGACTCAAGAAGACGAACTGATTCAGGCAGCGAGTTCGAAGAGCTTGTGACAGCAGTAGTGTCTAGTAACTCGAACACTACATCAAGACAGGACTTTTGGGTTCCCTCACTGTCGTCAAGATAGTTTTTATCAGCTTTCTTGGGGACCAACAGGGATGTCTCACTATCTTGAACCGTATCTACATTACTTCCTTTACCATTGGATAACACGGTACTTTTCTCCAATATTTTGTCCGCATTCTAAAAGAGAAACAAGCAGACACATCACATGTCTACCATGTTGTATATGAAACTCATTTTGGTAAATGAGTTCAGTAGTAAAGTGGACAGGATAACAACATGAAACAAACATATATCTATGTACCATGGTCACTTTATGGTCTATATCATTCTAGTTTTTTTTTTCCAAATCAAGATAGAGACACAGTTCAAATAATATTTGTTCAAGACAAAGTAGAAATAGACAGAATATAAGTGTGGGTAACTATAGAGCAATAACAACACTTGTAATGTGCATGAAATGAGAACATAACTGTTTATTCAATTGAAACTGAAATCAACATAGAGCAGGTTACAATAGCAAACCAGTTAAAGAAACATGTTTAAAACATACCTGTTGCACCATTGGAGTTTCAATTCCATCCTTCAAATTTGAAAATAGTTGGTGTGAGTAAATACAGTAATGCAAGAGCAAAGGAGTATGAACCATAGCTACAGAACCTGACTAGAGAACAAATCTTCTTCTCCTTTCAGCACTGAGTTGGGATTCGGAGTGGTGGTCCTCGTGCTTTGGGCACTGCAGTTCCCTTACTAACTGCTTGTGTTTGTGTGCTCTGTGGTGGAGATGGTGTTGTGTCAACTGGAATTGGGTTACTATATGCTGGGGTTGGGGTTAGAAGGGGTGTAGCTGGTTCTCTGTCCAACTGGGTAGGGGTACAATCTGCGAGAGTCTGGGTTATGTGTGGTGGATCTGGTCCTTGAGCAAGTACAACCGTGGTTCTATCTGCATCAACTGGTAGCACTATCTTTTCTGAAGACCGTGTTGTTACTCCCTTAGATACTGCCATCACGCTCTCCAATTCAAATGGCTGATAAACAAGGAAAATAATTGAAAGTATAGACATTGTATGATAGACAGGTGCAATGGATAGTGGGGAATAAAAGAGGGCATGAAATAATTCATATTTATGTTGTCTAACCAAACAGGATAGCATGACACAATTTCACATATAGCGTGGCTAACTAAACAGGATAGCATGACACAATTTAACATTATGATGGCTAACTAAAAAAGATGGAAAGACATAGTTCAAAATATGAGACTATGTAAACAGGATGACATGACATAACTATATAATGTGTTTATTAAATAGGTTGGCATGCCATAATTCACATACATTCATGGATAGAATGCCATAATTCAAAATATGATGACTGTAAACACTAAACAGGATGAAATGAAATAATTATATGATGTCTTTATTAAATGGGTTGCCATGCCATAATTCAGATAGATGATGTGTATGTACTATGTAAACATGATGGCATGATATAATTCAAATATATGATTTATATAGTAAGCAAGTAAGCAGATGGCAATCCATATATGATGTAAAAACTAAGCAATGCAAGACAACATGCATGACATGGGTAATATAACCCAGCCAAGTTTGAGCATAGACCTCAAGGGGGGAATAGGACTGGTCATCACTCTCTGAATCCTCCTTTGAGGATCTCTCTGTAACCAGCAAGATGTCTGCTTCAGCAGGTAGCATTATCTGCTCTAAATACCTTGTTTTCACTCCAGATACTTCCATCACCGCTTCAAATGGCTGATGCACAGGAAGAGTAGTTGAATATACAAACATTGTCGGCAAATGGAACACATAATACAAAAAAAGATAGCATGATATAATTCACATACATGATGATTGGCCAAACAGCATGGCATTGCATAATTCACATATATAATGCCTTTGCAACAAGATAGCATTGTATAATTCGCATATATAATGTCTTGCAACAAGATGCAATGCATAATTCACATATATGGTAATTAGACACTTAACTGGTGGCATTCACACAAAGCATGTCTAAACTAATCAAATGACATAGCAATGCGAGACACCATACGCACGATATGAGCAACATAACCCTGCCATGTTAGAGCATACACCTCGGGGGGAATAGGACTGGTCATCTGTCTTTGAATCCTCCTCTGAGGAGCTATCCGTAACCAGCGAGATATGCGCTTCGTCAGATAGCATAGTCTGCTCTGAAGACCTTGTTTTCACTATAGAATTTGCCATCACCGTGTCAAATGGCTGATGCACACGAAGAGTAGTTGAATCTACTAACATTGTTGAAAAATGTAATATGTAACGAAAAAAGGATGGCCTGATATAATTTACATATGAGATGACTCGCGAAGCAGGATGGCATTGCAAAATTCACATATATGATGCCTGGCTAAACAAGATGGCATTACATAATTCACATAAACGATGAATAAACTAAACAGATGGCATTCGCACAAAGGATGTCTAAACTAAGAAGATGACATATTTGATGTATAAAGTAAGCAATGCAAGACACCATATGCATGATATAACCAACATCAGCATGCCAAGTTAGAGCGAAGACCTCAGGGGGTAAATAGGAGTTGTCTTCTCCTTCAGAACCCCCCTCAGAATAGATATCTTCCTCTCGATTACAATCCGAAATGAGTGGAGGGGGGCTGCCTTTGCGCCTACCATGGAGCGACGTCTGCATGAAATTTTATTGCCACGCAAGGCTCGTCTCTGTTGCTCTACATGTTCAGTTCCATTGTTTACAATAACTCTCATGCATAGGAATAAAACATAGTGAGATTATGTAAGGAGTGCATGCAGAAATCCAGAGTGATGGTAGCAACCTGTGGATAGACCCAAAACCAATAATAGCAGGCAAATAATGGCTTCAGTTAAAAAATACAGATAATGGCTTCTTTACTGTTTGTTTCCCACCCAACATGAAACTCATAGTAGACACCGGAGATTAACCAGATAGTAGATAGATACTATTGATAGCGGCCCCGATATGTACCCCACAACCATTTAAAAACTCAAGTTTGACCATTAGTTTGGAGCTGACTCAGAGTCTAATCGGTGAACAGGACGATAAAGTAGCATGTAATATTAAGCGATGCATAACATAAGCAGACACAAAAGAGTGTGACCTCTCTTGCGGACCCGTGTAGTCCTCGAGGTCATCTGCTCGGTTGATGATGGTAATGCAGTTTTCATGGCTGCGGCTACCTCTTGAGCACTGCGTTGGATTCCCCAAAGAGGAGAGGATGATGCAGCAAAGTAGCGTAAGTATTTCCCTCAGTTTTTGAGAACCAAGGTATCAATCTAGTAGGAGGCTACGCTCGAGTCCCTCATACATACAAAAAAACAATAGCTCAATGCAACCAACGCGCTTAGGGGTTGTCAATCCCTTCATGGTCACTTACAAAAGTGAGATCTGATAGAGATGATAAATAATATTTTTGGTATTTTTGGTATAGAGATGCAAAGTAAAAATTAAAGGCAAAGCAATAGCAAAGCAATAATAAAGTGATGGAGATTGATATGATGAGAAAGAGACCCGGGGGCCATAGGTTTCACTAGTGGCTTCTCTCAAGAGCATAGGTATTCTACGGTGGGTGAGCAAATTACTGTTGAGCAATTGACAGAATTGAGCATAGTTATGAGAATATCTAGGTATGATCATGTATATAGGCATCACATCCGAGACAAGTAGACCGAAACGATTCTGCATCTACTACTATTACTCCACTCATCGACCGCTATCCAGCATGCATCTAGAGTATTAAGTTAAAAACAGAGTAACGCCTTAAGCAAGATGACATGATGTAGAGGGATAGTTTCATGCAATATGATAAAAACCCCATCTTGTTATCCTTGATGGTAACGATACAATACGTGCCTTGCTGCCCCTTCTATCACTGAGAAAGGACACCGCAAGATCGAACCCAAAGCTAAGCACTTCTCCCATGGCAAGAAAAACAAATCTAGTACGCCAAACCAAACTGATAATTCAAAGAGACTTGCAAAGATAACCAATCATACATAAAAGAATTCAGAGAAGATTCAAATATTATTCATAGATAAACTGGATCATAAACCCACAATTCATCGGTCTCAACAAACATACCGCAAAAACAAGATTACATCGAATAGATCTCCATGATAGAGGGGCAGAACATTGTATTGAGATCCAAAAAGAGAGAACAAGCCATCTAGCTAATAACTATGGACCCGTATGTCTAAAGTAAACTACTCACACTTCATCGGAGAGGCTTGGATGATGATGTAGAAGCCCTCCGTGATCGATGCCCCCTCTGGTGGAGCTCCGGAACAGGCCCCAAGATGGGATCTCGTGGATACAGAAAGTTGCGGCGGTGGAATTAGGTTTTTGGCTCCGTCCCCGATTGTTTTGGGGTACGTGGATATATATAGGAGGAAGAAGTACGTCGGTGGAGCTTCGAAGGCCTACGATGCAGGGGGCGTGCCCTCCACCCTCGTGACCGCCTCGTGGCTTTCTTGACTGAGGGTCCAAGTATCCTGAGTCTTATCTGATGAGAAAATCACGTTCCCGAAGGTTTCATTCCATTTGGACTCCGTTTGATATTCCTTTTCTTCGAAACCCTAAAATAGGCAAAAAACAACAATTTGGGGTGGGCCTCTGGTTAATAGGTTAGTCCCCAAAATAATATAAAAGTGGATAATAAAGCCCAATAATGTCTAAAACAGTAGATAATATAGCATAGAGCAATCAAAAATTATAGATACGTTGGAGACGTATCAAGCATCCCCAAGCTTAATTCCTGCTCGTCCTCGAGTAGGTAAATGATAAAAAGAGAATTTTTGATGCGGAGTGCTACTTGGCATAATTTTAATGTAATTCTTCTTAACTATGGTATGAATATTCAGATCCGAAAGATTCAAGACAAAAGTTCATATTGACATAAAAATGATAATACTTCAAGCATACTAACTAAGTAATTATGTCTTCTCAAAATAACATGGCCAAAGAAGGTTCATCCCTACAAAATCATATAGTTTAGTCATGTTTCATTTTCATCACACAAGAATGCTCTCATCATGCACAACCCCGATGACAAGCCAAGCAATTGTTTCATACTTTAGTAATATCAAACCTATAAACTTTCACGCAATATATAAGCACGAGCCATGGACGTAGCACTATGGGTGGAATAGAATATAATGAGGGGGGTTATATGGAGAAGACAAAAAGGAGAAAGTCTCACATCAACGAGGCTAATCAATGGGCTATGGAGATGCCCACCGATTGATGTTAATGCAAGGAGTAGGGATTGCCATGCAACAGATGCACTATAGCTATAAATGTATGAAAGCTCAACAAAAGAAACTAGTGGGTGTGCATCCAACTTGCTTGCTCAAGAAGACCTAGGGCACTTGAGGAGGCCCATTGTTGGAATATACAAGCCAAGTTCTATAATGAAAAATTCCCACTAGTATATGAAAGTGATAACATGAGAGACTCTCTACTATGAAGATCATGGTGCTACTTTGAAGCACAAGTGTGGTAAAAGGATAGTAACATTGTCCCTTCTCTCTTTTTCTCTCATTTTTTTGGGCCTTTTCTTTTTTATGGCCTTTCTTTTTTTTGGGCCTTCTCTTTTTTATGTCCTTTCTCTTTTTTATATATATTCCTCACTTGGGACAATGCTCTAATAATGATGATCATCACACTTCTATTTATTTACAACTCAATGATTACAACTCGATACTAGAACAAAGATGACTCTATATGAATGCCTCCGGCGGTGTACCGGGATATGCAATGAACCAAGAGTGACATGTATGAAAGAATTATGAACGGTGGCTTTGCCACAAATATTATGTCAACTACATGATCATGCTAAGCAATATGACAATGATGAATGTGTCATGATGAACAGAATGATGGAAAGTTGCATGGCAATATATCTCGAAATGGCTATGGAAATGCCATAATAGGTAGGTATGGTGGCTGTTTTGAGGAAGATATAAGGAGGTTTATGTGTGAAAGAGCATATCATATCATGGGGTTTGGATGCACCGGTGAAGTTTGCGCCAACTCTCAATGTGAGAAAGGGCAATGCACGGTACCGAAGAGGCTAGCAAGGATGGAAGGGTGAGAGTGCGTATAATCCATGGACTCAAAATTAGTCATAAAGAACTCACATACTTATTGCAAAAATCTACAAGTCATCAAAAACCTCGGCACCATGCGCATGCTCCTAGGGGGATAGATTGGTAGGAAAAGACCATCGCTCGTCCCCGACCGCCACTCATAAGGAAGACAATCAAATAACACCTCATGTTTCAAATTTGTTGCATAACGTTTACCATACGTGCATGCTATGGGACTTGCAAACTTCAATACAAGTATTTCTCAATTTCGCAACTACTCAACTAGCATGACTTTGATATTATTACCTCCATATCTCCAAACAATTATCGAGCATCAAACTTTTCTTAGTATTCAACACACTCATACGAAAGTTTTATTATTAATATTGCATACCAAGCATATTAGGATTTTAAGCAAATTACCATGCTATTAAGACTCTCAAGATAATCTTAGTTAAGCATGAGAGATCAATAGTTTCTATAAAACAAATCCACCACCATGCTCTAAAAGATATAAGTGAAGCACTATAGCAAAAACTATAAAGCTCAAAAGATATAAGTGAAGCACATAGAGTATTCTAACAAATTCCAAATCATGTATGGCTCTCTCAAAAGGTGTGTACAGCAAGGATGATTGTGGTAAACTAACAATAAAATAGTCAAATCATAAAATATGCTCCAAGCAAAACACATATCATGTGGTGACTAAAAATATAGCTCCAAGTAAAGTTACCGATAGAAGTAGACGAAAAGAGGGGATGCCTTCCGGGGCATCCCCAAGCTTTGGCTTTTAGGTGTCCTTAGATTATCTTGGGGGTGCCATGGGCATCCCCAAGCTTAGGCTCTTGCCACTCCTAGTTCCATAGTCCATCAAATCTTTACCCAAAACTTGAAAACTTCAAAACACAAAACTTAAAGTAGAAAACTCGTGAGCTCCGTTAGCAAAAGAAAACAAAAGACCACTTCAAGGTACTATAATGAACTCATTATTTATTTATATGGGTGTTATACCTACTGTATTCCAACTTATCTATAGATTATAAACTATTTTACTAGCCATAGATTCATCAAAATAAGCAAACATCACACGAAAAACAGAATCTGTCAAAAACAGAACAGTCTGTAGTAATGTGTAGCTAGCGCAAGATCTGGAGCCCCAAAAATTCTAAAATAAATTGCTGGACGTGAGTAATTTATCTATTAATCATCTTCAAAAATAATTAACTAAATAGCATTCTCCAAATAAAAATGAAAGTAGTTCTCGTGAGCGCTAAAGTTTTTGTTTTTTACAGCATGTTCAACAAGACTTTCCCCAAGTCTTCCCAACGGTTCTACTTGGCACAAACACTAATTAAACACAAAAGACACAACCAAAAAAGAGGCTAAATAATTTATTTATTACTAAAAAGGATCAAAAAGCAAGGAATAAAAATAAAATTGGGTTGCCTCCCAACAAGCGCTATCGTTTAACGCCCCTAGCTAGGCATAACAAGCAAGAATAGATCTAGGTATTGCCATCTTTGGTAGGCAATCCATAAGTGGCTCTCATGATAGATTCATATGGTAATTTTATTTTCTTTCTAGGGAAGTTTTCCATGCCCTTTTTTAATGGAAATTGAAATCTAATATTCCCTTCCTTTATATCAATAATTGCACCAACCGTTCTAAGGAAAGGTCTACCGAGAATAATAGGGCAAGAAGGATTGCAATCTATATCAAGAACGATATAATCTACGGGCACATAATTACTATTTGCAACAATAAGAATATCATTAATTCTTCCCATAGGTTTCCTAATAGTGGAATCCGCAAGATGTAAGTTTAGAGATCAATCATCAAACTCACGGAAATCTAGCAAATCAGACAAAGTTTTGGGAATAGTAGAGACACTAGCACCCAAATCACACAAAGCATAAAACTCATGATTTTTAATTTTAGTTTTAATAGTTGGTTCCCACTCATCATAAATTTTTCTAGGGATAGAAACTTCCAATTCAAGTTTTTCTTCATAATATTGCATCAAGGCATCAACGATATGTTTAGTAAACGCTTTATTTTGACTATAAGCGTGAGGAGATTTTAGCACGGATTGCAACAAGGAAATACAATCAATCAAAGAGCAATTTTTATAGTTAAATTCCTTGAAATTCATAATAGTGGGTTTAGCAACATCTAGTGTTTTAATTTCTTCAATCCCACTTTTATCAAATTTAGCATCAAGATCAAAAGATTCAGAATTATTGGAACGCCTTCTAGGTAAAGGTGGATTATATTCAGTCCCATCATTATCAAGATTCATATTGCAAAACAAAGATTTAATAGTGGAAACATCAATAACTTTTATATCTTCATCATTATTTTCATAGGAACTAGAAGAACACGCTTTTATAAAGGCATCTTTCTTAGCACGCATCCTAGCGGTTCTTTCTTTGCACTCGTCAATGGAAATTCTCATGGCTTTGAGAGACTCATTGATATCATGCTTAGGTGGAATAGATCTAAGTTTCAAAGAATCAACATCAAGAGCAATTCTATCAACGTTCCTAGCCAAATCATCAATCTTAAGCAATTTTTCTTCAATCATAGCATTAAAATTCTTTTGCGAAGAAATAAATTCTTTAATATTAGATTCAAAATCAGAGGGCATCTTATTATAACTTACATAAGAATTGTTGTAGGAATTACCATAATTATTAGAGGGATTACTAGGAATAGGCCTAGGATTGAAATTTCCTCTATACGCGTTGTTACCAAAATTGTTCCTACCAACAAAATTCACATCCATAGATTCATTATTATTCTCGATCAAAGTAGACAAGGGCATATCATTAGGATCAGAAGAAACACTCTTATTAGCAAATAATTTCATAAGTTCATCCATCTTTCCACTCAAAACATTAATTTCTTCTATCGCATGCACCTTTTTATTAGTAGATCTTTCAGTGTGCCATTGAGAATAATTAACCATAATATTATCTAGGAGTTCCTCCCGCGGCCGAATCTAAAAGATTTCTAGAAGCAAAATTCAATCCGGCATAAAAACTCTGAACAATCATCCACAAATTTAAACCATGAGTAGGGCAATTACGTATCATTAATTTCATTCTCTCCCAAGCTTGTGCAACATGTTCCTGATCAAGTTGCTTAAAATTCATAATATCGTTTCTAAGAGAGATGATCTTAGTGGGAGGAAAATACTTAGAGATAAAAGCATCTTTGCACTTGTTCCATGAATCAATACTATTTTTAGGCAAAGATGAAAACCAAACTTTAGCACGATCTCTAAGCGAAAAAGGAAATAGCTTGAATTTAACAATATCATTATCAACATCTTTCTTCTTTTGCATGTCACACAAATCAACGAAGCTATTAAGATAGGTAGCGGCATCTTCACTAGAAAGGCCAGAGAACGGATCTTTCATGACAAGATTCAACAAAGTAGTATTAATTTCACAAGATTCAGCATCGGTAAGAGGAGCAATCGGAGTGCTAAGGAAATCATTATTTTTGGTATTGGTGAAGTCACACAATTTAGTATTATCTTGAGCCATCACGACAAACAAGCAATCCAACACACGAGCAAACAAAAAGCAAACAGGTAAAAAGAGGCAAATAGAGAGAGAGAGGGAGGATAGAGAGAGAGGGCGAATAAAATGGCAAGGGTGAATTGGGGGGAGAGGAAAACGAGAGGCAAATGGCAAATAATGTAATGCGGGAGATAGGGATTATGATGGGTACTTGGTATGTTGACTTTTGCGCAGACTCCCCGGCAACGGCGCCAGAAATTCTTCTTGCTACCTCTTGGGCACTGTGTTGGATTTCCCCGAAGAGGAGAGGATGATGCAACAAAGTAGTGTAAGTATTTCCCTTAGTTTTTGAGAACCAAGGTATCAAACTAGTAGGAGGCTACGCTCGAGTCCCTCATACCTACACAAAAACAATAGCTCAACGCAACCAACGCGCTTAGGGGTTGTCAATCCCTTCACGGTCACTTACAAAAGTGACATCTGATAGAGATGATAAATAATATTTTTGGTATTTTTGGTATAGAGATGCAAAGTAAGAAGTAAAGGTAAAGTAAAAGCAAAGCACTAATGAAGTGATGGAGATTGATATGATGTGAAAGAGACCCTGGGGCCATAGGTTTCACTAGTGGATTCTCTCAAGAGCATAAGTATTCTACGGTGGGTGAACAAATTACTGTTGAGCAATTGAGAGAATTGAGCATAGTTATGAGAATATCTAGGTATGATCATGTATATAGGCATCACGTCCGAGACAAGTAGACCGAAACGATTCTGCATCTACTACTATTACTCCACTCATCGACCACTATCCAGCAAGCATCTAGAGTATTAAGTTAAAAACATAGTAACGCCTTAAGCAAGATGACATGATGTAGAGGGATAGTTTCATGCAATATGATAAAAAAACCATATTGTTATCCTCGATGGCAACGATACAATACGTGCCTTGCTGCCCCTTCTGTCACTGGGAAAGGACACCGCAAGATGAGAACCCAAAGCTAAGCACTTCTCCCATGGCAAGAAAAACCAATCTAGTAGGCCAAACCAAACTGATAATTCGAAGAGAGTTGCAAAGATAACCAATCATACATAAAAGAATTCAGAGAAGATTCAAATATTATTCATAGATAAACTGGATCATAAACCCACAATTCATCGGACTCAACAAACACACCGCAAAAAGAAGATTACATCGAATAGATCTCCATGAGAGAGGGGGGGACATTGTATTGAGATCCAAAAGGAGAGAAGAAGCCATCTAGCTACTAACTATAGACCCGTAGGTCTAAAGTAAACTACTCACACTTCATCGGAGAGGCTTGGATGATGATGTAGAAGCCCTCCGTGATCGATGCCCCCTCCGGTGGAGCTCTGGAACAGGCCCCAAGATGGGATCTCATGGATACAAAAAGTTGTGGCGATGGAATTATGTTTTTGGCTCCGTCCCCGATCATTTGGGGGTACGTGGATATATATAGGAGGAAGAAGTACGTCAGTGGAGCTTCGAGGGGCCCACGAGGCAGGGGGCGCGCCCTCCACCCTCGTGACCGCATCGTGGCTTTCTTGATGGAGGGTCCAAGTCTCCTGGGTCTTATCTGATGAGAAAATCACGTTCCCGAAGGTTTCATTCTGTTTGGACTCCGTTTGATATTCCTTTTCTTCAAAACCCTAAAACAGGCAAAAAACTGCAATTCTGGGCTGGGCCTCCGGTTAATAGGTTAGTCCCAAAAATAATATAAAAGTGGATAATAAAGCCTAATAATGTGTAAAACAGTAGATAATATAGAATGGAGCAATCAAAAATTATAGATACATTGGAGACTTATCTGCTGCCAGCGGCGGTGAAGAACATCTGAGGCGGCGAAAGACAGTCTGGAGGCTGGATCCCTGCTGTGCTGGACCCTTATGTCGTTGGAGCACCTGAGCTGGGGTGGACAACGACGCAGCAGGAGCGGGACAAACCACGCAAGGTTTTCTTTGAAAACTATCTGTATGAGAAGTAATTCTGTAAGGGATCGTTTGAATTGGAGGATTCCAACAATGCAGGGATAGAAAATAGACAGGAGTAGGATAGGAATGCACATGCAAAACAGAGAATTAAAAAACACAGGATTTCTGCCAATCTGGGTGTTTGATTCACAACAATTGGAAGATCACAGGATGCAAAGAAGCATGGTGAGATTAAGTCAAACCACAAGAAAATGTACGGTTATAATGCTATTATGCTACTATCTCTTAGTCTTGTGCTTCATGAATAGGAATTTGAAAAGGAGGACAAGTGAAAATTAAAACTCCTACATTTTTTCTTTCAAGGAGACACTAAAGGAACAAATCCGTGTGCTCGGCGGACAATATATCTAACATGTAGAGTAAAAAAGAGATGGAGCAAGTGTACAACCTCTTTGGCGAAGCCATGTCGATCTTAGCGTGATTGGGTTGGCCGGTGAGGATGTTCCGGATGACTTTGCTGTCAGAGGAGGGGAAGAAGATCTTAGGCATCTGGAGATGGAGCCCGAGGTACTGCTCCGCTGTGATGGAGGGTTTCGTCGTTGGAGCAGCTCCGGTGAGTTGTACGACGCCGAGGCTGAAGCAGGACAAGAGAGGCAACGAACAACGTTAACCTAAGTGGAATTCTAATAGCATCCTCAATACATGACGTGAAATACATAACCACAAAGTTCTAGATGTAAAATACATCAGCCGCTCACCTCTGAACTTAACAGTCGAAACTGAACTTAACTGTCGAAACTGAACTTAACTATCGAAACTGAACGCACTTGCAAGGTGAGGCTACACGTCGGTCGACTGACTTTTTCATCTCTGGTCAGTCGATTTTGCAGCCGTTGGATACAAAATCAAGGGCCTGCGATTCATCTTCAACCTCCACCCCCCTGAGCCGCCAGCCACCACCGGCCAAACAGTAGCCCCCTGCCGCCCGCGGCCGGCGGTGCACCGCCCCGCCCGCCCTGAAAACATTCCC
>NC_041384.1:592029288-592040850 GCF_002162155.2 Triticum dicoccoides | reverse complement strand
ACTGACCCAAAAGTCGATTCAGTCGACTAAAGTGTAGCTAAATTGGAGCAGCATCTCAAGCAAGAGCAAGAGCGAGAGCAGCAGCGCGAGCAAGAGCAATAGCAAGAGCAGACCAGGCAGGGGACCGAGAGCAAGAGCAGAGCAGTAGGGAGAGCGAGAGCTAAAGCAGCAGCAGCTCCTACTGATGTGGACATCGCCACCGAGGGAGCGATGTCGTGGAGGAAGTGGCCGGTGATGCCGCTGTGGATGGAGCCGCACCGTGTTGGCTCGGGACCGAGCGCCGGCAGCCCCGTGAGATCGAATCAAGAAGAAAATGCGGAGATTAGTGTACAACCTCTTTGGTGGCGCCGATTAGGCTGCAGCTTCATTCGAGGAAACGGTGATGATGATGCTCTTCCAGTGGTGCAGGTGAAGACGGCGGTGTGGGAATGGAGGTGGCGCGAAAGACGAGGGGAACGTCGGGGCAGCTCCTTGGAGGTGGAGGACGGGGTGACTGAACCGGCCGGACGATGAGATCAACAACGGATCCTCATCTAGTACGGTGGATGAGGGACGTCGAGGTGTTGCTGTGGACGATGTCGTCGGGGAAGAGGCTCTGGCTCGGTGGTGGACGGAGCAGGGTGCGGGGTTTCATCGCGGGTTTTCGCGGCCTCGGTGTACGAATGGGTGGGCGGATGGGATGGCAGTGGGGAACCATGGCTTCGAGATGCGCTTGTCCGAAATGTAGGGTAAATTACGAAAGTACCCTCACCGATTTGAGGTGGTTCTTTCGGTTCAGGGGTACCACAGGCATTTCACGTGTCGGGATTTCACAGGAGATGGGAGTTTTCACGCGTGTTGTAATTTTGGAATATCAAGGCGCGGGTTGAGATGGAGGGAGTTGTCGGAGCACAACGAGACAAAGATATATCTTCAATATTTCGGGCTAACAAGGCGCGGGTTGAAATTTTTAGACAAGCCTAACGTGTACTGTACCAAATCAATGCGCACTAAAAATGTCATTCAAAACTTTGAATTCATGTCATTTTCAGTTAAAATATTTCGCTACGTGTATAATGGATGCAACCTACTACTCAAATGAATGTTTTAGTGCATTCCAACGTATATACTACCGCTTCAATATGAATTAAATTTGAATTCGTATCTCTATTTGAATAAGATCTACAGTAATGATTGTTGTGAAGTCAAAGCATTTGAATTCGTTTCTCTGTTTTAATAAGATCTGCAATCATCATTATTGTCAAGTTAAACCATCGTTTGTGTATTATCTTCACAGCACACCACATGATTAGTCTCGAGTTACATATGAACTATGTGTACTATATGAACTCGAACTAGATTTTTGAATCCACTTTATTTTGATTTCAAGTCACATTACATTTCTAGCTCTAGCTAGATCTTCATAATCTAAAACATGTCTCATATGTATAATGTGTTTATCACATTATGTATGGTTCCCCGCCCCCTACGCCTACAAGTATTTAGATGTAAGTTGCAAACACCACACATTACCACAAATTCAAATAAAATGTGAGAATGTTCGATATATAGTATTATTTAGATTGTTCGATATTTAGTTGTAAGCTGCAAACGCCACACATTATCACAAATTCAATTAAAATGTGAGATTGTTTGACGTATAGTATGGTTTAGATTGTTCGGCATTTAGCTGTGAGTTGCAAACGCCATGCATTATCACATTATGGTATAACATGTGCACAGCACGTGTATCACCGCTATATTCATGCATGCAATGTTTAAAACACTATGATCTCCTATTCAAGTATATGAATCCACTTTCATATCAAATTATGATCTTTGTTAGTCTCTTACACCCACACAATCCTCTAACCTTTGTAGCTACCACTACCTTTCTCTCGTGCATGCACACACCTCCTCGCCCTCCCCCTCCCTAGGCATTCTATACACCGGGCACACATTCATTTTTTTCTTTAGGTCGTTCTCCCAGAGTCTCCACAACTCCTTTCCGACACACACCGATCGATAAACCTCTCTAGCGATGCCTGCCTACAACATACACACACACCTTCAATCTCCTCCTTTATGTGTCCTTCCTCGTGTCTCTCATATGGCCAGACACATGTGTAAAATCTCGCCCCTCTTTTCATCGATCTCACAACCGCACACTCATCCCCGTATCTAGCTAGTAGTTGGGCCTCTCGCACCACCTCCTAGCTCCATTCTCTATGTATATCCGTCTCGCTGGGCCTTATTTGCCTCTAACAAATGGATGTACACCGACCGATCTCTCGCTATACATATAGCTAGCTAGGTCCTTATAAGTCATTTTTACCCACACGTCAATCGATCTACCTCATTAGTTGTGTCTCTCCCTTCCTCCGAGAAACAACAATTGATCTACCGATCTAGTTAGGTTTGCTTACCAAACACATAGTTCCCCTTCATCATCCATGGATGCGTCCCGACAGATCTATCACGCACAGGCACACACAGAAACACATCCCCACTCTTATTGATAACATCGCAGTTCCACCCTCAGTTTGTCTAGTAGGCCTCTCCCACCATCTTCGAGAAGCAACTCCATCACCCATCCAGCACTCTACCCCTCTCCCTCCCTCTCCCTCCCTCTCTCTCTCTCTGTCCCATCATATTTCCTGTCCTTTAGTAATGTATGGATGTCGACCGATCTCCCTCAAGACAGAGCTGGGTCTCTCCTTCTCAACACATATACGAGTCGTTCTACCTCTATAGTTAGGCCTCTGCCTACCCCTCCCCCACCCCCTCCCCCCCACACACACCGATACCTCGAGCGCTCTAGTCATGTCTCCCTGCCACACACAAACTTGACATGTGCCCTCTAACGTTCAAGTAGGCCAGTCGCCCTATATCTTTGACTTGCACACACACAATTTCGATGGCTCTCTTCATCGATCTCGCACCCACCCACTTGATCCTCTCTTCGACTCTATCGATAGCTATGACCCCTCCCTCTCTTCTCGTGGATTGCCCAACCCTCTATGTATGATATGGATAGGCCTCCATTTCACACACATTGCATGCACAATTTTGTTTCAGATGTCATCGACACATATTCCCACAAATAGTCCACTTGGTGGAGGGAGGATCGTCTACCACGGGTGAACAAACAAATTGCGACTTGACGTGTTATATTAAAAAAGAGGCAAACCATGTGGGGCCTACCTTAGAGGCAAGGTTCTATACACTGGAGTACTTTTGATGTGTCCCGTCAACTCGCAAAACGAGGAGAAGCTTGCTTAGTACGCAGTCTCCCCCGTTCCTAAATATAAGTCTTTGTAGAGATTTCACCATGAACCACATGCAGATGTATATAGATGCATTTTAAGTGTAGATTCATTCATTTTGTTCCGTCTGTACTGGAATCGCTACCAAGACTTGTCTACTAGTAATAGCTAGCCCCCACTACTAGGAATTCTCTATCCTCTCCTTGAGCCACATCATCAAAATTGATGTAGCCGTTAGATGAAGTAAATCAGTCCATAATAGCCGTCTGATCTAGACGTTGAGAGCCTCCGCACTAAGCCACATGCAAGCATGTAGAAATACTGTGGCACATGCATGTGTGTGGGTTTTAAATCACATCAACATGTCTGCATGCAAGCATGCACCGGTAGCATGCATGTAAGTGAGCTTTTAAGTCCCATTAACATATCAAAACGAAAAATATAATCCCATTATGCAGTAGGAGTTGGCTGATCTTTTTTCCTTACGTGGGATGATCTAAATGATGATGGGAGTTTATTTAGTTTGGCTACCACATTTGTCATGCGGTTATAGAGTTTTTTTAGTTCTATGAAAGTGATAATTTTGCGCACAGAGATATACCGCTGTTTCGCGGCAACGCGCGGGGACTCATCTAGTAATATTTAGGAACGGATGGAGTACTATGTAAAGAGTTAGGTGTCGCACGGTGATAGTGTGCGGTGAGCCATGTAATCACTGAGCCTATGTGTTTTCACTGCTCTTGCACACCCCGTTGTAAGAATGGAGAAAATTGTAATCTAGTAGTAGTACCTCCTTTCACCGAAAGCGTGGGACATCTAGCAGTCCTACCACCTTAGTAATAAAGATCAATGAGCGGTCAAATCACAAAGACCCAGCAGTAACCATCACACTTGCGCCAGTGAGAGGTCGCGTCCACTCTGCTCGGGCATGAATGCGGCATCGATTCTTTGGAGCGGCGCTGACCGTTTCGGGCGGGAAGTGCGCGGGGGCGATGGAGGGGCTTTGGGTGGGCCAGGCTGGTCAGGAGCGGGCGTGGCAGCTATCCGCATGTCCCTACCGGACACGCCCGGAAATGAGAGGATGCACCGACTCTCACGGCTAAAATTTTACACTACACAACATCTCTCTTTAGGAGTAGGTCAATCTATCGCTCTCTCTAACACACACATGCTGTTAAACACACACACAGGCGTGCACACACGCACGCACCTTGGTCCCGTTGCACCTTCTAACTTGAGGTCTCGGGTTCAATAACTACACTTGAGCATAATTTGTGCCAGGTCAAAATGTTTTCTAGGGTTTGCATGCTTCACACTCTCTCTCCAGTATATATATACATGTTGGAGCCTCAGCTCTTGTAGTTGCTCTCTTCACACTCTCTCGCCCTCTCCCTCCGTTCCGAATTACTTATCGCAGGTATGGATGTATCTAGATGTATTTTAGTTCTAGATAAATCCATTTCTTCGACGAGTAATTTGGAACGTAGGGAGTAGTTGCTCTATTCACACTCTCTCGCCCTCTCCAGATCTAAACAAGACTTCGTTGGCCTCTCTCTCCCCTCACTGCTGCTCAAAGAGCCGGCAGGATCCGTCCGCAAGGAAGGGAAGGAGGCTTAACAATGTCGCTGTTGGCGAGGGACTACCGGCGCAGCTGTTCACTTTCCACCCAGCGGCGGCGCAGGAGGGCCTCCGACCCCTTCTTCTTCACCGTCGTCCCGTCGCCCATCGAACCACGCCCCAAGTACTAGTTCAAAAAGGAAAGGAAGGGACAAGGCTGTAGAGTTTGAGTAGGACTAGATTTGCTGCGCTCACATAGGGAAAGGTGTCTAAAGATAACAAAACTGGGACCAACACAAATATGCTCCTTGGTTGTTTGTTCTTTGTTGCAACAGACTGTGCATGACCACAGTACATTGGTAGATGCACATGGTGCCGGTGCGTCCACTGTCCTATGCAACTCATTAGCTATTGTTAATCTAAGGCCCTGTTTGGTTAAAAACTCCCTAGTCCCTACCTACTTGGTTCCAGGGACTAAACATGGACTAGAGGTTATTAAATGACATGCTAACAGACCATGTTACCCCTAGTAATAAACTAATAGAGACAAGGTGCGATGTGTGGCAGGGGCAACTATTGGAAAAAGTTCCAAAAAGGCTCCCTCAGGGTCTTCTTTCTTTAGTCCCAAATGCCCACTTTTAGTCCCTAAAAGTCCCTCCTATTTGGTTTAGATGGGACTGACACGGAGTTTTTTTAGTCCCTACACCAAAATGTCCTTGTAAACAAACACCCTCTAATAATGCCGTTGGAAAATTGATGCAATGCCACAGTTAAAAGCAAATTACATGTTAAACGAATTTTATTGTTAATATAATCTCTATGTTAATATTAATCAATGCCACTGTTCGAGAAATGCTAATGTCTTGCTTTCTTTCCCATTTAGATAAGGTAGATGCTTCTTTTTGTTGGCTTCTGTGTCATCCACCGTTATTGACCACTAATTGTTTCCTTTGCACCTCAGTGTAAACAGGGTTATCTACTTCACCTCGTTGCCATTGTGACCTTTTGTTGCACTGCACAAAACACTTTTGTTTTAAGAGAGTTTTGTGCAGTTCGACCAAAATGTCACACTGACAACGTTGCTTGATTGCATGATCTTAGTGGAACTGCACAAGAGAAGATCTTACTTCCTATTCGTTAAGGCGAATTTGGTTCAGATCTTCTTCTTGTGAGTTTTTTGAATTCCACATCATGAGAGGTCAGTACTAGCCTTCTTTCACATGATTCAGCAGTGTGCTTTCATATGTTGTGCTACTTGTACGATAATGTCGCTTGATTTTAGTGAACTGCACAAATGGAGACAAGACTTCCAATCTGTATGTGCACCATAATATCCCATTGAGGTAAGATAAGGATATTTCACAACTGCTGGCCTATATTTTGCCACTTTCATCAGAAAATTAAGTTTAGTACTATACTTGTGCTCCCTAATTGACATGCCAAATCTTACATTGAAGGCGAAGCTTGTCTGTTATTGAACCAAGTGATGAAGGGGAAGAACAAGCGGAAGAAAAACAAAAATCTACTCCCGGTGCTGTGATGACACAAGTAATGATATAGTTTTGCATCTTAATTTATTGCTATGGCTGGAAGAAGCAATTGTTTTGCCACTGATTTGATGCCACTCTTAATGTAATATGTAATTATCTCAACTTGTGCAAACAGGGATCTTCTTTGAAGATACCATATATTTTAGTGGAACTGCACAAGAAGATGTTGGAAACATTAAACTAATCAAGGAGTATATAGTAAGCATGGCCACCACCGTAGATAGCAATAGATGGTTTCGGGGAAGTGCTTCATCTGTATGCTCTACACAATAAGCGTCCTGACAAAGGTTGGTACTCGCCCACTGATTTCATCCATATGATTGAGCTTTGTCATCTTTATTGGTGTTGTGTTACCTTTTAGATACTGTCATGAAAAAGTGGTATTGTCCTTGAGAAGTTCTTCATCTGTGTTGTTTTAAATATTTCCTTTCCTTTTTTCGAGCAAACAGGGATGCTAGCATTTAGTAGTCTTCTTGTCTTTGCACAACAGGATAATCTTCCTCTGAAGAAGAATATGGAGTATGTGAAGTGACTAGTTCCGATTATGCTAGGATGAAGAAGCCTTGTCTATCTTCTCATTAGAAGGAGCAGTTGAAGGATGGTTACATTACTCCCCACAAGACCAAACTAACTTCAGCTCAGAAGGATTGACAAATCTCCATCTTTTTGCTGCGATGCGCGAGTACAATGTTGTTCTAGGATTCTTTCTGGTGAGTTCCATTTTTCTAAAAGTGTGCTCTACATGGACCATGTATGTGCCTGTTGAAACTGTCAATTCATAGTACAGTTTTCTTTATACTAATCACTTTTTTGTATTTGTGCAAACAGGGGTGGTCAGCTTGATTTCAATGGGAACTGCACAAAATGTTCATGAATACATTGAATCATTCATTTCCGCCACAAGAAAGGAGGTGCCGATAAGTTCAAGGCATTGCAACATATAAGGGCGAAATCATACAAGCTACGCGCGAATTTGGTTGATTTTGGTGGAACTGCACAAAAAGAACAACTGGTTTATTTAGCACGAGGTGCCATGTCAATGTCCGAAGTGATGGCAAACCCTGCCCATTCCACAATCGTAGGCATTTGATATTTTGGAATAGGACAACCTTGTCAAATTTTGCTCATTTATTTTAGCAAGACATGTGTTTGATATTTTCGAATGGGGCGCCCTTTGCTGTCGGCAGCGTCGATCAATTTTTTTTATTTTTTTCTTTAGTTGTAAAGTAAATATTGCCTCTGACATGTGAGTCGCTGAGATGCATAATCATCGATTGTTTTGAATGTTCTCTATGAATTGCCAGGCCTGTGTGTTTGATTGCAATGTACAGAAACGCTAAAAAGCTGCTCAAACTCTTTGTACTCCTTCTGTTCATTTTTACTTCGCACATTGTGAAAGTGCATACTTTTTTCTATAAGATTGGTCAAAGTAGAGATACTTTGACTGCAAACAAAACTTGTATGCAGACTAGAAAGGACCGGAGGGAGTACATGTGAAACTGCTGCAAACGAGGTAATCACCCTGAGAATAATGCTAGTACGTATTGTTTTGCATGTTCATCCAATGCCAGTGATACAGGAATTCGAACTAATCGAAATAGATTCATTCATACACGGTCAGATTTCATATAAACATGCCGGATTTCATTACATTTCACACATTCTTCAACTAAAAAGGGGTGCGTTGGAGGTATAATTAATTAACCGAAGCTACCCACCTGTGTCCCGCTGAGCCGAACAGAAGCTTCAGTGACTTAACTGCAGGTGCAGTTGCGTAACTGATATGTGGCCTATTGGGCCCACGTGTCAGTCAGCCAACTGCACCAGCAGTTAACTAGAAGCAACGTTCTTCTCCAGCGCAGCTCTCCGACTCCACGTCGCCGCCAAGAAGCTAACCAACCGTCAATGGTCAACCCGCCTAGCTTGGCTTCAACCAGAGGGTAGCAGCGGTGGCCTTACTTGGACCCGAGCGGCAACGACCTACCGTCTTCTACTCTTCCTCGTTTTCTATGTGGCGCGGCCTCGTTTGAAGCGGGGCGGGGCCGCGGCGGAGCCGGCGATGTCCTCTGCCTCGTTGTTGGCGGGCCAGGCCTCGACGGAGCCGGCGGTATCCTCTGCCTCGTTGTTGGCGCCGCGGGGCCTCGGCGGAGCAGCCCTTGTCGACGCCAGCGGAGCGGGGACTCGTCGGAGCCGGCATTGTCCTCTGCCTCATCCTCGGTCTCGCCAAACAGCGCCTCGCACGCTTCATCGCCCTCTTTGCTAGCCTCTTTATAGGTGGCCACAACCTCCGCCACCTGCATGTGGTACCGCCAGCGCTCGAGGCGGCCCTTGCGGGCGGAGTGGTACGAGTCGAGCAGCACCTCCTGCTCCGCCCGCTCCGCGGTGATCTGCTCCTCCGCCTACAGGTGCTCCTCGAGGAGATGGTGGTTGTAGGCGGCGTCGGCCTACGCCTCCCGGAACTACTCCTCATGCATCTGCCTGACCCTGTCCATATATTGGGCACGAGCCTCGCTGATGGTCATGGTGCAATGCACCGACGAGGATGGCGCGAAGGAGGGGGTTGGCGCCGCCTCGACTACCATGTTCTCCATTGGGACGTCGTCGTCCTCCGGCTGCCTGCCGGCCAGCCGGTCGGCAGCAATGGCTGCCATCTCCTTGTGGTCCGTTATCCGCCCATCCCGAAGAGCGCTGGAGCTCGAGGAAGCCATGGTGGGCAGTAGTGGTGTGGACAGGAGAAAGGGAACGGATGCGGATGACTGCGGCTATGGCCGGCGCGGTAGTTTATATAGCAATGGTGGGCGGGCGGAGGGACGGACGTGTGGCGCCGGAGTAGCCGCCTCAGCAACCGCGTATCATTAATGTGGGCGGTAGATGGACGGACGGACGGCACTTGTGTCGTTTGAAGGCGGTGCAATCGACTGCACCAGGAAGCGGGGAGGGCGGCGCTCACTGTTTCGGGCGGAAAGCGCGTGCGGGCGAGGAGATGACTTTACTTGGAGAGGATGACAATGGGGACCCACCAGGTCCATAGCCTCACGTACGCAAGTGCCTCCTTATATATATATATATATATATATATATATATATATAACTATAATTTATTTTGCTTCCTCCTGATTTCCTGACATCATGGTCCCACACCATTGTCAACCTATGTAGTACTCCCTCCTTTCTGGTTTATAGGGCTTATCTCAAAATTTTAGATTTTCCATTTTATAAGGCTCAATTTAGTTGTTCCCCATCACATGTTCAGACTTCAAGGTGCATTAAATCATTGCATGCAAGTATTAAGAGAAAACTGACCAATGCATGCACTTTATGCATGCATGCATTGCAATTAATGCATTTGTAAACATAATTTTTTGAGGAAAACAAGAGCATTAATTGGGCGCTTTTGCAAACTACAAAAAATATTCTACCACTCATCATCTACCTTGGTTGGTGAGATTTTTGAATTGAGCCTTATAAACCGGAAAGGAGGGAGTAGTCAATAAACTACAGAATTGCACAAGAAGCGGCCGACAGCTGGGACCAAGCAGCTCGAGCAGTATTTGTGTTCTTAAGGTGTGAGCACTGCAGAGTTTTTCGATGTTTAGCCTAGATATTAATTTTTCTCCTCTGAATAACAACAAAAACATCGATGCAGGTATTAACTGGGCGGGCTGTGGCCCGTCTAGCCCAGGCCAGATATCCAGCCCATATATTGATTTTTTTCAAGCTAAAAATGGCTAGCCCAGCTATACTTTTTTTAGGAATACCCAGGCAAGGTCAAGTTGTTATTCTCCGCCCCGCTGGGCTGCAAATCTTTCCTAGGAGGGATGCATTAGGCTTTAAGAAATAATAAATGGGATCTAATTATAAAAACTGGGCAGTAACTATAAAAAATGCACCAAACACATGATTACTTTATAAAATATTATTTTTGGATATTGAAATTTTTAATTTCATTAATTGTTGTGAGCGCAATGTTTCGTTGGATTTTTACGTAATATAAATTTATATTGAAATTGTATTTAATCTGACTAGAAATTTCAGGATAAAAATATTTCGAATCCCATCAAAATGCGGGAAATTTAATTGAATTCTGTTTTGAACGGTTGGTTGAAATGGGCTGTACTTTTAACAAACTGTAAATGGGCTGTAGTAAATTCCATTAGAATTCAAAAATGGGCTACACATTCTTACAAATCTCAAATGGGCTATAAGTTCTCTGCCACACACTTCTGGCCTTACTAAGTTGATGCGTCCCCTAAAAAACAGAGTTGACGCGTATGCAAGGCTTTGTCCACTTATAGTCAACACACGATTCTAGCAGCAGTGGCCGTTGGATGTCCATCCAACGGATGTCGTGCTTCTTCTTCAATCTCGGATATTCTAGCTTCACCCGCCCAATAAATGATTCCTCCCCCTGACATCTAGGGCGCACTGTTACGGAAGCTGACCTGTGGGCCTACTAAGTTGACGTCCCAAGGGCTTTGTAAACTTAGTCAATATAAACGATTCTAGCTGCAGTGACCGTACGATGTCCATCCAATGACCGTCGTGCTTCTTCAACCTCTGGTCTTCTTGCTCCAGCCGCCCACAGTAGTGCCGGTCGTGCCGCCTGCTCCTGCCTCCCGTGGCCGGCTGTGCTGCCGTGGAGGCCTCACCGCCCCCTACTACTCCCCCCGATGTCCAGGCCATACCTCCACTCACCCACACCCCCTATTATTCTGCGGCGATGGCAGCGCAGCCGAACCAGTGAACCCTCGTACTCCTCTTTGTGTGTGCATCCACTGCCGCGTCTTCCCCGGTTCCGCGTCGTCCCCTTCCTAGGCCTCGCTGTTGTCCACCGCCCTGGTGCTCACGGCGCGGCGTGGTCAACGTGGTCAAGGAACGACTTCCATCGGACGTGGACTGTACGTGGAGAGGCTGACAGCTGGGTCCACGGCAGCCGCAAGGAAGTCCTCCTTATTACGCGCAAAATAATTATTCCTCCACCTGACAGCAGGGATCCCCCGGATGGGCCACCGTATTTCGCGAAAAAAAATGATTCCCCCCTGACTGCTGGGACCCATGAGCTACATCTTCGCACGCAAGGAAGTGCTTCTGGGAAAAAAACGATTCGCCCCCCTGACTGCTGGGACCCACCAGCTACATCTTCGCACGCAAGGAAGTGCGTCCGAAAAAAACGATTCGCCCCCCGACTGCTAGGACCCACCAGCTACACC
>NC_041384.1:592013618-592028910 GCF_002162155.2 Triticum dicoccoides | reverse complement strand
CCTTCGCACGCAAGGAAATGCTTCCGGGCAAAAAAACGATTCGCCCCCCTGACTGCTGGGACCCAGCAGCTACACCTTCGCACGCAAGGAAGTGCGTCCAGGCAAAAAAAAAGATTCGCCCCCCTGACTGCTGGGACCCACCAGCTACATCTTCGCAGGCAAGGAAATGCCTGACAGTCGGGACCCAGCTGGTCGAAGCGTACGTAGTGTTGTCATTCTGGTCGCGAACGTGTACGTACATACTGGTCGATGTAGAGGCGCACACGTGTCGTAGTAGAGGCGTGCACGTGTTGTAGTAGAGGCACGCACGTAGCATGTACACGTACGTACAGCGGCCAGGGTCTAAGAAAGAAAATTTGGCCACGTATGTGTACATACGGTCAGGGTCTCGAACGCCTACTCGCGCATACGTACGGCCAGGGCTTGTGTACATGGCTAGGTCGGAATGGAGAAACAGCGTCGTCGTCGTGTTCATGGGGAGGCAGCGGAATGCGTCGTGTTCATGGGGAGGCAACGGAATGCGTCGTGTTCATGGGGAGGCAACGAAATGCGTCGTGTTCATCGGGAGGCAACGGAATGCGTCGTGTTCATCGGGAGGCAACAGAATGCGTCGTGTTCATCGGGAGGCAACGGAACGTGTGGGAGCCAACCGGCTGGGTCGGAACGGAATGCATGGTCATGTTCATCGAGAGGGCTTGGACGGAACAGGCGATGGAAACGAGGCATGGCATACCGCGAAACGGAGGAAACGGACCTCCTGCGGTCAAAATGGGGGTCCTGTTGATCGGGAGGGGTGTGGCGTAACGCAAAATGGAGGAAACAAACCTCCTACGGTCGAAACGGGGGTCCTGTTGATCGGGAGGGGTGTGGCGTACTGCAAAACGGACGAAACGGACCTCCTACGGTCTAAACGGGGGTCCTGTTCATCGGGAGGAGTGTGGCGTACCGCAAAACGGGACTCCACGGGATACTGTTCATCTCCACTATCGACCTCCTCCAGCCTCCATGGGCTACCGTCTACCTCCTCGAGCTTCCACGGGCTCCTGTCCATCCAGCCTCCACCACGCGCTACTCCACCGGCTACTATTCAACCACTCCTCCACCGTCTACTACTCATCCAGCCCTCCACACCACTGGGTCCTATTCAACCACCCCTCCACGATCACCCCTCCATCGTCTACTGTTCATCCAGCCCTCCACACCATGGGGTCCTGTTCATCCAGAGGCAACGCCACCGCTCACTGTTCATCCACCCCCCCCCTGCAACGGTCACTGTTCATCCAATCGATCGGCTTCAGTTAGCAGCAGTGGCGAAGGAATCGCTCGATCGGGTTCAGTTAACAGCCATCGATCGATCGCTCGGGTTCAGCAACGCATAGCCTGCAGTGCAATCGCTCGGGTTCAGTTAGAGCCCAATGCCTCGCTCAGGTTCAGTTAGAGCCAACGCCTCGCACACACATGCGTACGTGTACGAGAGAAACACGCATCGCTCGGCCCCCGACCTCCCACTATAACCGGGAACTCCCCGAAATTTTCCTCGCCCTCGCTTCTACCATGATTTTTTCCGTCATGGACGGCCCAAAGAATGTCATGCAGCTGTGTCTCCGGCCCGCCTAGGACGAAAAGCCCATTTTTTGTCATAGAAGTAGGAGCCCACCACATCTATGATGATACTGGGTTTTGTCACAATTATCTTCATAGAAGTGTCATATGTATGACAGGAAAAAAAATCATTCGGCCCAAAATGTCACGGATGTGTCTATTTTTGTAGTGACTCCTATAATTTTAGGTGACATGCATCATCATTTATCGTACTATATATAATGTTAGTTCTATTTTTGGTCGTACTAATCTATAGTAAGGTGCCCGTGCATTGCACGGAAGAGTGAAATGCATTGACCGGGGAGTTGTCTATTTTGACAAATGATGTGGGGGTCATCTCATGTGTAACGGGTATCGATAGGTTTGTTCGGACATTATTTCATCACTAGAGCTCACAAACATCCAGGTGAAATAGATAAAAAAGTATCTTTTGCAAACAAAATCGTTCAACTGTTCAACCTGCATCCAAAACTTGTGAAGAAATAACTCTTATTGTGCTTTGCATGAAATGATCTTCAAGAATTAGTTTTTGAGTATCCATTGTTATACATGTTGCCTATAGATGACATGGCACTTTCTTATAGAGTCATGTCCAATCCATTTGAGTTAATTGCATGTATGATTCTCCCTCTATAAAAAGTTAATTGCATCCTTAATCTTGTATTCTAAGTACTTTGTGGGTTCCACTGTTAGTACAGTGTACATGACTTGCAGGCTGGCTACAGATTCGTATAGAAAGTTAAAAAGAAACAAATCCATGACTTGCAGGATTGGAGTTAGCACCAATGGCGGTTCATACTCGTTCCATGCTCGAGCATTGAAGTTTGTAACTATTTTAGATTAGAACATACTACTCCTCCGGTGCTAGTACTAGAGCAGAGCCCTACTCCACTACTACTCTACTCAAGCAAGTTAGGGCATAGTAGCAGGTACTGTAGGGAGTACCAGTATTGTGATCACTCAAGCAAGTTGTCTGACTTCGATATGACCCTATGCTGCTGGTATGTGTCTCGTAAGTCAAGCGGCATGCTGTAGTCATCATAACCTGTCCACTTCCCGCAGCACATATTCGCTTCTCCATCTTTGTCCGCTCTTCCATCCCCGCTAAGGCGCCTCCCCCCTTGTCTGAAACCCAAGCACTAACAATGGAAGAACCGAGCAGCGTCCGCCGAAAGAGTGGCTGGAATTCGCTCCCCATAGAGGTAATGAAGCTCATTCTTTCGCGTGTGGACAATCTCAGTACCATGCCGCTCGCCGCGTGCTCCTCGGGGCTGCACCGTTTACTCAAAGCCCTCAGGCCGGAGCTTTTTAAGCCAGCTCAAGGTTGTAATCTGCCAAGTGTCCACAAGATCTGCGAATTATAAAGACTTTAGGCTAATTGCGTCCTTCAACCGCGGTCTCGCCTATCTGACAGGTCACTGCGGTAAGTGGATAAATCAGCACATCCATCACAGGATCATACATCCTCCATGGTTCTCTGATGCCATTGAACAGAAGGGCTTCATTTACGATGTCGACTCCTTCTATGGCTGGACGTATTGCTGGCCTACTCCAGTCATCGCTACAAATGGTTGTTACAGCAGTATGTTACTTTCCTATGATATCATGATGGCTTGCTTATACTACTGTCAACATTTACTAAACAAATATTCATGCTCATAACATGTTGTTGTTAAGATTGACTACATCATGAGCCCTTTTTTATTTGACTCCAACTTTTTTTGTGGGTTATTTTACTCCAACTTGATATGATGTTGTAGGCCGCCTGGTGTCCCTACCTTTCCTAATCCCAGAACTTTCCAAAGAAAAGCGGCATGGTAGTTGCAGGTGGTTCCTAGCTCGATCAGACGACGGTGAACGATTGATGATCGTTCGCACGTACCGGACGTGTTGTTTCGCGGAATACAATCACAGTCACTACAAGGTCTTTGAGCAGGATCCCAGCTTCTGTGGGCCTTCAGGAATTTTTGACTGGAGATTGGTAAGTAGCCTTGGTACACGCTCTCTGTTTGTCAGACTGAATTATCTGATTAACCAGGAGATAACCGACGGCAAGGATCATGGTGGCAGCATGGTTTCGTTCATCAGGCAAAACTGTGTGTACACAGCGTACCATGTGTCTCTGCATGCACCATACCCTGATATGTGCCGCCACGCTCTGCAGCCCAAAGTAGGAGAGAGGGTCACAAGTATCAGACTTCGACCTGCTGGCTGGAGTTTCCACCGTCAGGCACCCATCTGGTTCAAGCCATTAGCCAATATCTATAGCTTAGTAAATAGTAACGTCTAACTGAGCCAGTTAGTTAGATGCGTACACTTGGTGTAGTAGGATCTTTATTTAGTTTGATGCATACACTTGTTCTTTTTTGGTAGCCCTTTTGTAATCATGGCTGATGTTTGGTTTGGAAGAGAGAGTTGCGTCTTCACTCTTCTGGCCTGCTTACTTGTCGGGTGGTAGGTGCGACATATGCCAACGGGTGGCTTATCATTGTGGGAGCCAGTAAGACGTCGCCGGTGCCTGGAAACGGGATGAGGCGAAGACATGCATGCCGGCGAATCTTACCCAGCTTCAGGGCTCTCCGTGGAGATAACAACCCTACTGCTGCTCTGCGGGGTCTCTGCATGATCACTAGATGGACAAGTAGCTACACAACGCTCCTTGAGCTGTTCGGTGGGAGGAGGAAGAAGGGCACGGCTAGCCAGCTTCTTCTCCTTATGTGGTGTCTAAAACTAGCTGGGGGTCCAACCCTTTGCATGGGTGCCCCGGGGGGGTTATATAGGCCTACCCCCCGGGGGTACAATGGTAATCCGGCTGGGCGCGGGGCCCAGCCGTCTATGACTGCGCTCGCCGGCTTCAACGCCGGCTGCTAGGGCCCGCCGACTGGTGGGTCCCGCCGGCTGCCGGCCCCTTGGTCGACAGGCAGGCCCCACTGTCCAGGGCCTTGTCGGTGGCTAGTTACTATTGCTCAATCTTGGTGACGAGGGCTTCGCCGAGGTAAGCATGGCTACAGTGCTGCCGTCCGGCGGGTGGCCACTGTAGCCTCACCGCGTCTTGTCTCCTTAATGGGGCGTCTCCTTCGAGGGGGTGGCAAGCCGGCTGGAGAGAGCCGGCTTCGTCTCGGGCCGACTGGGGGAGGCCAGGCCGCCTTCAGGTGTCTCTTTGCCTGAAGGGGCCCACCGCCCGTGGGCCGTACTGGTAACCCGTCATGGATGTCATCAGGGTCAGTGTGGCAACAGTGCCGCGCCGGACGGGTCATGGCCACCCGTACGGCGCACTGTGCCAGGCGCGCTCCGGGATTCGGGGGTGGCAGGCTTCACTATAGCCACGCCCCGTCTCATCGCCGCTAGGTGGATGCAAACTTTGAGGGTACGGTCTCGACCGCTTTATGGGAGCCGGCTTCCTGGAGTTGGCCTCCTCGCGGCCGGCTTTTCGAAGTCGGCCCTCCCATGGCTTTCTTCATGAGGGCTAAAGTCGGGCCGCCTTCCAATAGCCGGCCTGGGAGACAGCCGGCCAGGGGAAGGCGGCCCTATGTCTTGGATTCTTGAGAGCCGGATGGGCTCGTAATTTTTTCAGAAGGGCCAGGGGAAGCCGGCTAGGCTACCCATGGCTATTTACTCCGACAGTAGTCCCCGAAGCTGATCGAGCTTCGAGACGGACAAAGGGACGAGAAGCTTGGTCAGCTTCCTACCCTGAAGAGCCGGCTTTGCTGGTGTATGCCGAGTTCGGGGAGCCCTGCGTCTTGCAGGTGGGAAAGTGGTCGACCCGCATGCTGACCGCGGGCCCTCCCGCGGGCCACGTGGCAGCGAGACCCTGGCAGCGCACGCGCGCGACGGGACGCCGCCGCAGGCCCGGGCCCGCCACTTCTAGGCCTCGGCCCGAACGCTGATCTTCTGCGGCCCAGGTGGACCGCTCGCCTTCCCGTGGCGACTTTATTTCGCCGTTAGGGCGCAATAAACGCGGGACATGGGGGAGTGGGCACGATCGACCCCCACGTTTCCCCACGCCGCGCCTCCTCGGCTCCGCCACGCGAGCCTATAAGTAGGGGGAGGAGGGGGTGAGGCAGAGGTTCGCACGCTCTCTCTCGCTCCGCCCCTTCTCGTCCTCCTTTCTTCCTCTCGTTGCCGCCGCAGCCTCCCGTCTCAGCGCCGCCGCGCCGCCACATCGTCTTGCTCCCATGGCGATGTCGAGCTCGTGGGATGGCTCCAACGTCCATGAGGACCATGTTGAGTTCCTCCACCAGACTCAGCTCCTGCCCGATTCCAACCTTGTGCGGGTCCGCCTGGCGCCAGAGACGGAGATCTCGCCGGCACCGGAGGAGGGCGAGCGGGTCGTCTTCCGCTCGCACTTCCTGAGCGGCTTCGGCCTTCCGGCGAGCGGACTCCTGCGCTCCTTCCTCGAGTTCTACAATCTTCAGCCGCATTACCTCACGCCCAATGCGGTGATGCTGCTGTCGGCCTTCGTCTCTCTCTGCGAAGGTTTCTTGGGGCTTCTCCCCACGCTGGAGCTCTGGGGGGAATTCTTCCAGAGAAAACTCGGCACCGTCATCGCAGGCGAGCCCGCCCCCTGCGGGGCCTTCATCGCCAGGAGGAGGTCGGGCGAGAACAACCCGTTCCCGTCCATCCCCCTGATCCAGTCGGTGAAGATCTGGCAGAAGTCGTACTTCTACGTGAAGAACGTTGCCCAACAAGGAGACCATGTTAACCTGCCGGCTTACGTAGCCAGCCCGCCGGCTGGGAGGCAGCCCTCATGGAGTTTCCGGTCCAGGTCACTGTCTCAGGCCGGGAACGCTGCCGTCTCCCGGCTTCGGTGATGATCCAGTCGGAAGGCCTGAGCGGGGCCGACTTGGTGGCCGCCTTCGTGGAGCGCTGGATACTTCCTCTCCAAAGCCGGCCCCACATGATGTGTCAGATGAGCGGCCGCTTCGACCCAAGCCGGCTGAGCACCAGGGAGATGCCTCATGCGGAGGTGTCATACATGGTAAATCACATCTCCAATTGCAAGCTCGCCGAGGACTGGCGATACAGCAATGTGTCGTATTCTCGCACCAACCCTCCGCCCGTGGTGAGCTTTCCTCTCTTTCTTCTTTTTGTTGGTAGCCGGCTTTATGATGGCCGGCTTCTGATCGGTCGGTTCTTCTTAGCAGGGATAGAACGCCAGTACGTCCCCGACCGCACGGTGGACGATGTTGACGACCCGGATTTGGGGCGGCCGCCATGGAAAACGCCGTCGTGGGGGACGACGCCGAGCCCGGAGGCACAGGGCTTACCGCCAGCTTCGAGGACTGGCCGGATGATGCCGAAGCCGAAGTCGCCCCGCGTCGCCAGCCGGCGGCCGACCATCAGGGCGGGGGCTTGTCCACCGCGCCGGCTGCCAGCGGCGGCGCACAGAAGCGCCGAGCCATGTCAACCCTCTTCGGCAGTCGGCCGAAGAAGTCCAAAGCCTCCACCGCGGCGACCAAACGAGATGAGGCGGCCGCGAAAGCGGCCCGCTTCCGCAAGGCGGTGAAGCAGCCTCAGGCGGTCTCAGCGTAAGTCATCGATTGCCTGGTCGCATGCTTTTCATCGTTCTCTCTTGTTCGAACATTCTTCCTAACCTTTTCCCGCTTGCTGGACAGGGCGCCGCTTTCACTTGAGCGGGGTCCGGGCGGCTCCATAGTTGGGCCGACTGGAGGGTCTTCGGGCTCCTGCCGCGTGGACCCCCGCGCCGACCTCAGGGAGGCCACGGAGCGGAACGCCCGTGAGGCGCGGGAGGAGCGTGAGGCGGCGGAAAAAGCGGCCACCCAGGGGGGGAGGGAGCAGGCCGACGCGGCAGCCAAGGCCCAGGCGGAGGCGGCGACCGCGGAAACGGAAGCGGAGAGTTCGCGTAACCAGCCTCCGCTGATCGCCATTCCCCTCCGAGCCGTGGCCCCTGACACCCCATTGCCCCTGGCGGAGGAAATCGTCCAAGACCCGCCGCTGATGGAGAGGAGGGAGGACCTCGTGGTCTTCGCAGGGAGAGCGTCGCCGGCAGCGCCAACCGGAGAGGGCCAAGGCGGCCAATCGTCAGTGGCACCAGAGGAGCCGGCCGGGGGTGAGCCGGAGGATGGAGCCGGCTTCGAGGTGTAGCCGGTGATGCGTCGGCGCGCAGGGGGGCGCCGCTCCGCCGGAGTCGCGCTGAGTTGCGGGCGCCGGCCAGTCGGCGGAGGCTCTGCAGGCGGCCAGCACCGCCACGTCCGACTGGACTCCCAGCGGGGGGACTGGCGAGCTGAATGTGGCGGCTCAAGAGGTCCGGAGCTGGCTTCAAGCTCAGGCCGCCCTGCTGCAGCAGTACACCCAGGAGTTCCTGTCGACGCGGGCCGCCATCCGGGTGAGTCTTTCATTCTTGGCCGCTTTGGTCTCTTGATTTCTTCCGTGGGGGCGCGTCAGCGCACCCACTGGGTATAGTCCCCGAGATTCGGGCCGACTGCTGAGCAGTCGGGTCGGATCTTTCTTGACGACTACCTTATTTTTGCTTCCTGTCTGAACTTCCAGGAATATCATAACTCCCGTGCTGCCGCCTTCAACTTCCAGGCTCAGGAGTTGGGTCGGAAGACCGAGGACCTGACCAACAGCCGAAGTAAGTGCTTGATCTTGTCTGTCTCCTGTGGGGGCGCGTCAGCGCACCCACTGGGTGTAGTCCCCGAGATTCGGGCCGACTGGTGAGCAGTCGGGTCGGATCTTCCTTGACGACTTTTCCCTTATTGGTTTTTTTTCTTTTTTCTTTCAGGGGCCAACACCAACTTGAGGAGGGAGCTCGGCGAAGCGCAGGCCGCCCTTCGTACCAAGGATGCCGAGTACGCTGCCTTGGTCGAGGAGCGGGACCGCCTGGCCAAGAAGCTGGCTGACCAAGAGGAGAGCCACAAGGCGGCCCTGCAGAAAGCGCAGGATAGCAAGGCCGCCGTGAAGGCAGAGTTTGAGACCGAGGCGGCGAGCTGGGCTGAGATCCGGCGAGCGCTGGATGAAGGCTTCGGCTGCATCAAGGACTTGATCAACGGTAAGCCGCCTTCCTCGCTCCTCTCCTGCCCCTTGCCGCCTGGGTTTTGGCTTGACTTGTGCTGCTGCCTATTTTCTAGTGCAGACTACTTTCCCGGCTACTCCGCCTTCGCCGCCCAAACCATCGAGGCCCATCGCGAGGCGCGCCATCAGGCGGGGGTCAACATCGCGCCGGACGCGAATCGGACGCTTGAGGAGCAGCTCTTGGCTGTCCAAGCGCGGCTGCAGCCGGCTGACCGGATGCTTCGCCGGCTCCAACGTGCCGGGGCGTAGGTGTTGGCCGCCCTCTGGCCCGGCAAGACGATCCCCCGCACCCCAAGCCGGACAGCCGACTAGCTGGAGGTCGCAGTCGGTCGCTTTGAAGCTTGGAAGGCGTCAGCGGCCCGTCTTGGAGCCGGGCGGGCGTTGGAGTTCGTTCGAGCTTGGTACCCAGGGCTGAACCTGGACCAGCTGCGCACTTGGCGGCTGGAGGCCGACGTGGAGCTGGAGGAGGTGCGGCCGACTATCGCCCAGCGTGCTTCGACGATCGCCGAGTGCACCGACATCAGCGTTTTTGCACCTGAAATCAATGATGACGGTGTTGCCCAGCTGGAGGAGTGGTTCAGGCTGAACCCGGCGGTGGGCGAGGACTCGGCAGAGGAGATCGCCTCCAGCGACGAGGGCGAGGATGACGAAGAAGAGGACGGTGAAGACGTCGAGCCGGCTAGTGGAACAACCGGCCGGCCTCAGGCTGACCGTGCCTCCAGCAACGAGGCGCGTGGAAGCGCGCCCTCTGCGGGAGGCGGTGATCAAGCCGAGATTCGCCAGCCGGCCACTCCTTCAGCCGGCACAACCGTCTCCGCCGACCAGCCCGGCTCGTCGGTCGTCCCACCAGCTTGACCTGCCGTCCTTATTTTTCCTGCTTGTTGCCTTTTGAACAATCTTTATTAAGCCTTCGCAGTTCCACCCACTGTGGGTGTATCCAAATATGTTGAATGCTGGCCTCTTGGAGGTCTTTTATGTAAATATTATTATGTGCATGTTTCGTTTCCATTCGCATATGCTTTTTATCCTTAGGCTTTTTCCTTCGCCGCCTTCCCTCTTTGGGGAGGCAAGTACTCGAGCTTTCTTGGATTGAAGTGAAGTGAATGGAAATCGGCCGGCCGGCTACTTTGGTAGTCGGTCGGTGGTAGGCGGCAAACCGACTTTCGTTATATTAGTCCGTTGGTCCCTGGCCATTTTTCGTGTGGGCATCCTTTCCTACTTTTGACTCTTGCCAACCGGACAGCCGGTTCTTTGAACTTCGACTTTGGCAAGAGCTAAGCTTGGGTGTCGGCACACTACTTGTCTGACCGCGGGTAGGACTTCTAATATAACTCCAGTCGGCCAGTCCCCGGGCCGACTAGTCGAACTCGGTGCCGGACGGAACAAGTAAATGAAATGACAAGGTCATAAGCATGATACTTTTCATTCATAGATAAAAGATGGCAGTCCCCGAGCCCTCCTCGGGGGGCCTATCGTCTCGTATTTAGTACAAAAGTTAGCGTGATACATACTGCATTTCAACTGTAAAATCTTCGAAGGAGGTTGGCGTTCCATGGTCGTTCCGACTCCTTGCCGGAGTCGTCTCTCTTGCGTGCGTTGGGCTTCTGCGCGTCGACTAGGTAGTAGGAGTCGTTGCCTAGAGCTCTGCTGATGACGAAGGGGCCCTCCCAAGGGGCCGAGAGCTTGTGCTGGCCAGCTGTTCGCTGGATCAGCCGGAGCACAAGATCGCCCTCTTGGAAAGATCTTGGCCTGACCTTCCGACTATGGTAGCGGCGCAAACCCTGCTGGTAGATGGCAGACCGGCTGAGGGCTAACAGCCGGCCTTCTTCCAGCAGGTCGATGATGTCTTCTCGTGCTTCCTTGGCCTCCACCTCCGTGTACATGGTTACCCGGGGCGAGTCGAACTTGATGTCGGTTGGGATGATCGCCTCGGCACCGTACACGAGGAAGAAAGGAGTGAAGCCGGTTGACTTGTTTGGGGTAGTGCGCAGACTCCAGAGGACAGCCGGCAGCTCATCGAGCCAACAGCCGGCTGAACGCTCCAGAGGTACGACCAGTCGGGGCTTGATGCCGGAGAGGATGAGGCCGTTGGCTCGCTCGACCAGGCCGTTTGACTGCGGGTGGGCGACGGACGCTAAGTCCAGCCGGATACCTTGGGCTGCACAGAAACGTGCCAAGGCTCCTTTGGCAAGATTCGTGCCATTGTCGGTGATGATGCTGTGTGGCACGCCATACCGAGTTGTTATGTCTGCGATGAATGTCACAGTAGTCTGCCCATTCAGCTTCTTGATCGGCTTTGCCTCAATCCACTTGGTGAATTTGTCCACGACGACGAGCAAATGCGTCATGCCGCCGCGCGCCGTCTTGAATGGGCCCACCATGTCTAGTCCCCAAACGGCGAAGGGCCAGGTGAGGGGAATGGTCTTGAGTGCCGAAGCCGGCATGTGTTGCTTGGAACTGAAGAGTTGGCACCCTTTGCAATATTTAACTAATTCTTTGGCGTCATCCAAAGCAGTCGGCCAGAAGAAACCATGGCGGAAAGCTTTGGCGACGAGTGATCTTGAAGCCGCATGGTGGCCGCATTCTCCTTGGTGAATGTCTCTGAGGAATTCAATGCCCTTCTCTTGCTCGACGCACCGTTGGAGGACTCCAGTGACACTGCACTTGACGAGTTCTCTGTTGACGATTGTGTATGCTCCGGCTCGACGTTGGACTTGTCTTGCCTCTGCTTCGTCAGCCAGCAGATCTTGGTCTACTAGGAAGTTGAGGATGGACTGAGCCCATGACGGAGCCGCGACTTCTCCTACTGCCAATGTGGCTACTGCCACCAGAGCGGGCGGGCTGGGTGGTGAAATGCTGGAGTCGGCCGCCGGCTGTTGTGCTGGTGCAGTCCTCGGGCCGGCTATTGCAGTCCCCGAGCCGAGTGTGGCAGTCCCCGAGCCGGTTGCCGAAGTCCCCGGGCCGACTACTGAAGTCCCAGGGTCGCCTGCTTGGTTCTTCGAGCTGGACCCCGCCGCGTCGGGGTCAGGCGGTACGAAGATGGAATCGGACTCTGGAGACGGCTTGATGGACGGCTTGAGGAGGCGTTGTAGAGCGACGCCGGTTGGTATTGCTTGCCGAGTGGAGCCTATTCGAGCCAGAGCATCAGCTGGCTCGTTGTCGGCTCGCGGTACATGGAGGAATTCGCATCCTTCAAAATACCCGCTGATCTGCTGAACGAGGAAGCGGTAGCTTGCCATATTTACGTCCTTGGCGTCCCAGTCGCCCGATGATTGCTGGACCACCAAGTCCGAGTCTCCATATCATAGGATCCGGCGGATGCCGAGTTCTTTGGCAAGCCGGAGCCCGTGTATGAGTGCCTCGTACTCGGCCATGTTGTTGGTGGCGGCAAAGTGAATCTGCAGCGTGTATCTGAGCTTGTCGCCTTTGGGAGAGGTAAGGACGACACTGGCTCCCAAGCCGGTGCGCATCTTGGACCCGTCAAAGTGCATGCGCCAATGGATGGAGTCGGGAGCCGGCGGCAGGTACTGGGTCTCGGCCCAGTCGACGAGGAAGTCGGCCAGTGCTTGGGACTTGATGGTGGTGCGGGGTTGGTAGAAGATTGTGTAAGGGGCCAGCTCGATGGCCCATTTCGCCACCCGGCCGGATGCATCCCGGCTGCCTATGATCTCGGCCAGCGGGGCAGTGCATACGCCCATGATGGGATGCTCTTGAAAGTAGGGCTTCAGCTTCTTGGCGGTGAAGTACACGCCGTAACACATCTTCTGGTATTGCGGGTAGTTCTGCTTTGAAGCGGACAGCACCTCGCTCAAATAATACACCGGCCTCTGGACCGGCTGGGCTCGGCCTTCTTCTGGGCGTTGGACTACGATGACGGTGCTGACCACCCGGCTGGTTGCGGCAATCTAAAGGAGCATGGGCTCTTTCTCAGTCGGCGCCGCTAGGACGGGCGGCGTGGCCAGCATCTTCTTCAGCTCGTGAAAAGCTTGGTCGGCCTGGTCGTTCCACTCGAAGTGAGTGCTCTTCTTCATGAGGCAGTAGAGGGGGAGAGCTTTCTCTCCGAGCCGGCTGATGAAGCGGTTCAAGGAGGCCAAGCATCCGCTGAACTTTTGGATGTCTCGAAGCTTGGTGGGGATCGCCATTCTCTTGATGGCCTTGATCTTCACCGGGTTGCATTCGATGTCGCGTTCGGAGACCAGGAAGCCTAGGAGCTGGCCGGCTGGCACTCCGAACACGTATTTCTCGGGGTTGAGCTTGATTTGGAACCGGCGTAGGTTCTCAAACGTTTCTTTGAGGTCTCCCAGCAAGGTGCCGTGCTTCTCTGTCTTCACGACGATGTCGTCCATGTAGACATGAGCGTTTCTGCCGAGTTGCTTGAGGAGGCACTTCTGCATGCAACGCTGAAAAGTGGCACCGGCATTTCTTAAGCCGAATGTCATAGTCAGGTAGCAGAAGGCTCCAAATGGCGTGATGAAGGCGGTCTTCAGGCGGTCATCCGGATCTAGCTTTATCTGGTGATATCCTGAGTAAGCATCCAAGAAACTCAACAGCTCGCATCCGGCCGTGGAGTCTATCACTTGGTCAATCCTCGGCAGGGCAAGGGGATCTTTGGGGCAAGCCTTGTTGAGGCTCATGTAGTCTATACACAGACGCCACTTGTTGTTCTTCTTTAGCACGAGGACCGGGTTGGCGAGCCACTCTGGAAAGAAAACTTCCATAATGAAGCCGGCTGCCAGAAGCCGGGCTATCTCCTCTCCCACAATCCTGCGTTTCTCCTCCTACAGTCGGCGAAGGGGTTGTTTTACTGGCTTTGCGTCTTCTCGGATGTGTAGTTTGTGCTCGGCGAATTCCTTCGGGACGCCCGGCATGTCCTTAGGTGACCATGCAAAGATGTCCCGATTCTCATGGAGGAAATCGGCGAGCTCGCCTTCCTATTTGCTGTTCAGGCTTGCCCCGATGACGGCAAACCTCTCGGGGTGCTCGGGGTCAAGGGGTATCTTCTTCATCTCCTTGGCCGGCTGGAAAGACCCTTGAGCATCATGCTCCTTGGGATCGGGGGACACGGCCGACTGCTTGCCGGCTATGGCCACGACTCGGTCCAACATCTTCTTTTCTTCGGCAATCACAAGGGACTCGGCCAGCCAGCTGCTGGCTGCTGCGCACTCAGAGGACTTCTTGTAATCGCCGGCTATGGTGATGACGCCTTTGGTGCTTGGTATCTTCATCTTGAGGTATGCAGAGTGGGGAATTGCCATGAATTTGGCCAAGGCAGGTCAGCCAAGCAACGTGTGGTAGGGGCTCTCTAGGTCCACCACTTCAAACCATATTGCTTCCCGGCGGAAATGCTGCTTGTCCCCAAAGAGTACATCAATCTTGATCTTGCCAATGGGGGTGCAGGACAAGTCGGGTACGATGCCATGAAACACTGTCCGAGTAGGCATGAGCTGCTTCGTCTTGACATTTAGCTTCTCCAGGGTGTCACAGTACAGGATGTTGATGCTGCTCCCGCCGTCTATCAGCACGCGGGAGAAGCGGGCAGCGCATCTGTCCGTCGCGAGGGTGGCTTCCAGGACCAATGCTTAAGAGCTGGGAGGCGGCATCACCTCTGGATGGTCGGCCCGGCTCCAGCTGATAAGCTTTTCTGACCAGTTCATGTGCTCGGCGGGGTTGGCAGCAACCATGCTGACTTCCTGGTTCTCTCGGCGTTTGCTGCGCCGGTCTTCGGGCTGGCTTGTAAAGACAATATAGGCGGCATGCTCGTCGGGGAACTCATCATGCACAGCTCCGACTGCGGGATGAGCGGCCGACGCCGGCGGAACCTGAGGCGGCGGGCCGGCAGGCGGAAGCGGCGCGAGCCCCTCGCCTTTGGAGATTCGGGTGAGCCAATGGTACTTCCGGGTTGTGTGGTTGGACGGCTTCGCGCCGCTGTGGAACTTGCACGGGGCGTCGAGAGTTTGCTCGTAGGAGAAGGCCGGCTGCCAAACCGGCCTGCCGCCCTTGGGTTTCTTGGGCGCGGGCCGCCCTTCGGGCGGCATGTCTTCAACTGTGGCCACCTGCCGACTGGCGGGAGGCGGCGAGAGGCCCTTGCGCTTGTGGTCGTTCGAGTGTGGGCGTCGGCCGGAATCCCCAGCCGGCGTCTTGGGCGCCGGGTTGAGTACTTTTCCGGACGCGTCTACCCAAAGCTCGGTCTTCATTGAGGAGTCGGCGGTGGCGTACTTGTCCGCTATGTCCAGAAGCTTGTCGAGGGTAGTCGGCTTGTCGCAGAGAAGCTTGTGCTTGAGGAGGGTACCTTCTCGGCACCTGGCAGTGAAGTATTCGATGGCTTGCACCTCGTGCACCCCCTCGCAAGAATTGCGGAGCTCGGCCCTACGCGTGAGGTAGTCGCGAGTGGACTCAACTGGGCCCTGTACGCACAGGGATAGCTGCCTGGGCTTGGAGGTCCGCTTGTAGGTGCTGGTGAAGTTGCGGATGAAAGCTTCGGTGAAATCTAGCCAGCAGTTGATGCTGAGAGGCTTGAGGCTGTTGAGCAAGGTCCGCACCGTGCCTTGCAGCATGAGGGGCACGTACTTCACGGCAACGCGCCGGTTGCCGTTGGCTATGCTGACCGCCATGGAGTAGTTGATCAACCAATCTTCTGGCTTCACGGAGCCGCTGT
>NC_041384.1:592001595-592013164 GCF_002162155.2 Triticum dicoccoides | reverse complement strand
GCGCCAGGCGGTCGATCCGATGGCGGGCGTCATTCTCGCCGACTCCTTCGCGGCGACCTAGTCGGCTGCTGAGAGTCGGGTGTGCCACTGGCGGCGGGGTGGGATGTCTCTCTCCACGGGGTCGAGGTGGAGGCGGGTTGCCCCGCCATTCCATGGCTCGGGGATGGCCGTCCGCGTCTTGCTCGATGGAGATCCGGGTTTGGCTTCGGCTGGCAGCCGGCTCTTTCTCGCGCCGCGCGCGGTCTCTTTCCGCAGTCGGCGTCCGGGACGTCGCGCCGTGATCTCGGCGCGGGGGATGGCTTTCCGCGTGGGCGTCGGCATCGTGCCGCCGTGCGGCCGCGCCAATCCGTTGCTGGATGCGCCGGGTCATGTGGGGGAGTTCTTCGGCCTCCAAGTCGTCCAACTCATCCACGGCCGCTTGGGCCGCACGCAAGTTCTCGAGCGGAGTGGCATAGACCGGGCGGTCGACTCCCAGCAAGTCGGCAATGACGGCGCCGCGTTGCTTGACAATGCCGGCCCGGCTTGGCCCGCCCGGGGCCGGTGTGCCGAAGGCGGCGTGGTCAGCTTCGCGTTGGTAGGCCTCAATGAGGCGTCTCACGGAAGCCAGCCTCCGGCCCTCCGCGAGGAGGGCGAGGCGGAGAGCCTCCAGTGCTTTAGCGTCGGCGTCGGCCGGAAGGGGGATGGACAAGTCGTGGACCACCGCGTGTGGGGCGTCGTGGGCGCTCTCGTCAGCAGCGTTGTCGTGGCCGATGACCATCACCTCGGTGGTGACAGTGTCGCGGCCATCGGCTCGGGGAAGCGGGTCATTATAGATCGTGACATTGGTGGGGAAGGTGTTGAAGGAGGCCATGCCGGAGTCGACAGGCATCGGGCCGGTGGAGCCAACCGACTCCAGATCCACAGCGGGCTCGCTGGAGACATGGAGCTGGCCGAGGAGGTTGACGAGGTGGTCGGTGCCCGCATCGGAGGCGAGCTCGTCGGAGATGAGGGTTTTGTCGAGGAGATTGGCGAGGCTGCTCGCCGCGCAGATGCTGGTGACGCCTTGTAGCGCGTCGTGGCAAGCGCCATCGGGCGTGCCGGGCTGGCTACGCTCGCTGGGGAGGAAGAGGGTTCCCGTCCAGAACAGGTTTCCAGACGACGGTGCACCTGGCCCCACGGTGGGCGCCAAATGTCGGGTGGTAGGTGCGACATATGCCAACGGGTGGCTTATCATTGTGGGAGCCAGTAAGACGTCGCCGGTGCCTGGAAACGGGATGAGACGAAGACATGCACGCCGGCGAATCTTACCCTGCTTCGGGGCTCTCCGTGGAGATAACACCCCTACTGCTGCTCTGCGGGGTCTCCGCATGATCACTAGATGGACAAGTAGCTACACAATGCTCCTTGAGCTGTCCGGTGGGAGGAGGAAGAAGGGCACGGCTAGCCTGCTTCTTCTCCTTATGTGGTGTCTAAAACTAGCTGGGGGTCCAACCCTTTGCATGGGTGCCCCGGGGGGTTTATATAGGCCTACCCTCGGGGGTACAATGGTAATCCGGCTGGGCGCGGGGCCCAGCCGTCTGTGACTGCGCTCGCCGGCTTCTGCGCCGGCTGCTGGGGCCCGCCGACTGGTGGGTCCCGCCGGCTGCCGGCCCCTTGGTCGACAGGCAGGCCCCACTGTCCAGGGCCTTGTCGGTGGCTAGTTACTATTGCTCAATCTTGGTGACGAGGGCTTCACCGAGGTAAGCATGGCTACAGTGCTGCCGTCCGGCGGGTGGCCACTGTAGCCTCACCGCGTCTTGTCTCCTTAATGGGGCGTCTCCTTCGAGGGGGTGGCAAGCCGGCTGGAGAGAGCCGGCTCCATCTCGGGCCGACTGGGGGAGGCCAGGCCGCCTTCAGGTGTCTCTCTGCCTGAAGGGGCCCACCGCCCATGGGCCATACTGGTAACCCGTCGTGGATGACATCAGGGTCAGTGTGGCAACAATGCCGCGCCGGACGGGTCATGGCCACCTGTACGGTGCACTGTGCCAGGCGCGCTCCGGGATTCGGGGGTGGCAGGCTTCACTGTAGCCACGCCCCGTCTCATCGCCACTAGGTGGATGCAAACTTTGAGGGTACGGTCTCGACCGCTTTACGGGAGCCGGCTTCCTGGAGTCGGCCTCCTCCCGGCCGGCTTCTCGAAGTCGGCCCTCCGATGGCTTTCTTCATGTGGGCTAAAGTCAGGCCGCCTTCCAATAGCCGGCCTGGGAGACAGCCGGCCGGGGGAAGGCAACCCTATGTCTTGGATTCTTGAGAGCCGGACGGGCTCGTAATTTTTTCAGAAGGGCCAGGGGAAGCCGGCTAGGCTACCCATGGCTATTTACTCCGACATTACTGCTTCTGTTGCACACCCAGCCCTAGTTGCTGCTGCTGCTATTTTCAATGTACAATCAGTAGTATATTTCGCCTGTTGGTTGAATAAATGTGTTGTTAGAACAACAAACACAATGTTTTGGAAGCCGTTGCACGGTTCGATCCTTTAGTGCCCCGTACCGTACGTAGCGCATACTATTTTTCGTATGGAACATATTTTCCACTTGTTGATGACATGCAGCCCACTGATGAAGGCCCAATAGAGAAGCCCATAATTAACCAGAAGGGAGGCTGTCACATGAATCCGGCCCAGGTACATGCTCATGGTCCGCTAAACATAAATAAGTAAATAAATAAAGCTAAATGCTCATGCACCAATTCTTTAAATTCAAGATTTAACAGGAGGATATTATTTACTATGATAGTGTCGTTACATTCAGTCGATATTATTCTTTGGCAAAGATAGCGACCAGTCTTCTTTCTCCCAGCATTTTCTTCCTGCAACCAGCGGACCCATGCAAATCGTAGTAAATGTCGTAAATAGACCCGGTCCATTTTCATTTTTCAATAAGAATGCCCAGCCCAGCCCAGCACATTGGCGACATCACTTTATCCTCCGCCTTGGTGCGCTCGCCGCGGCGCCGCCGTCCGGCCCTGTCAACATAGTTTTTTTCTAAAGGGTCCCTGTCAACATAGTGAATCGGGTTATAAACTGGGTTGTGCGGTCTCTGTGGCCCGTCTAACAACATGACCAGCCCAGCAGTTTTTTCTTTGGGAAAATAGGTAGCCCAGTATTTATTTTTGAAGAATACCCAAGCTAGGCCTATTTGTTTTCTCCGACTTACTAGGCTGCAAATCTTTCAAGACGAGGAGGGATGCATTCCGGCATGGTCAAAGAGTATGGTCAGTGTCTGTTAAAAGTAATATCAAATGGGGATGAAAATTCCAAAAAATATAGCAAATGGGATATTAGTTTTTTTGTTTTTAAATTTGTTTTAGTATGGCTACTAATTTTTGTCTTAGATTCTTGTCTTAGATTAGTCTAGATACGGATGTATCTAATACCAAAACGTGACTTGATACATCCATATTTAGACAAATCTAAGACAAGAATTTTGGGGCGGAGGGAGTATTTCATGGGATTTAACATGACATAGTACTAATTTATTTTTAAATTTGTTTTAGTATGGCTACTAATTTTTGGATTAAGAATATTTTTTCCCGGCAAAATTTTGTGAATTTTCAAAATTTGCCACAAATTTAGTTAATTTTTTTAACCCTGGTACTGACCAGAAAATGGGCAGCAATTCTAAAAATGGAAAACGTGCTGCAATAAAATCCATATGAATTAGAAAATGAGTAAAAATTATAAAAATAACAGCAAATGGGTTGTACACGCCAAAGATTTCGAGGCTGACTTGTTTACGCAAGGCTTCGTCAGTCAACATACGACTCTAGCAGCAGTGACTTTTGGATTTCCATCCAACGACCGACGTGCTTCTTCAATCTCTGATCTTCTTGCTCCACCCGCCTGAACTAGCGCCGGCGGGACTGCCTGCTCCCTCCTCTTGTGGCCCGCTGTGATGCTGCGCCGGCTTCCCCGGCCTACCCTACTCCCTCCGCTGGGCTGGCCGCACGCAATCAACTACCTCCTTATTACACAAAAAAATGATTACTACCACTGACATCTGGGGCGCACCAGTTGGGAGGCTGACCTGTGGGCCTACTAAGTTGACGCGTACGCAGGGCTTGTCAACTTATTCAACAAATGATTCTAGCAGCAGTAACCGTTGGATTTGAATCGAACGGTCCTGCTGCTTCTTCAATCACTGCTCTTCTTGCACCAGCCGCCCAAACCAGCGCCGGCGAGACCGCCTGCTCCTGCCTCTAGTGGCCGGCTGTGCTGCCGTTGAGGCCTCACCGCCCCCTACTAGTCCCACCGCTAGCCAGGCCCTGCGGCGACGACAGCCTCACACCGCAGCTGAACCAGTTTACCCTCGTACTCCTCTCCGTGTGGGCATCCACTGCCGCGTCTTCCCCGGCTCCGCGTCGTCCCCTTCCTAGGCCTCGCCTCGTCCACCGCCTTGGTGCTCTCGGCGCGGCGTGGTCAATGTGGTCAATGACCGACATCCATCGGAAGGGTACTGTACGTGGAGAGGCTGACAACTGGGTGCACGACCACAGCCCAGTTTTTTTGTGATTTGCCAAGTTGCTTTGTCAGGCCTGTTGTGCTACAAATCTTTCAAGACGAGGAGAGCTTCATTCGGGTGGCCGAGAAAATGGCCTATCAGTAATGAGAAATGGGTTGTACATTTTTAAAACACATCAAACCAGCAATTAGTTTCAAATTTCTTTTTTTCATTTCGAGATTTTAAATTGCATTGATTTTTATGTGTAGACAATTTGTTAGATTTTATAATGATATATATTTATTTTTAAAATTAGTTTGAACGTGACTCAAAATTTCAGGATTAAAAAGAGTTCGGACCGCACCGAAATATGCAAAATTTTGTATATTTTTTTAACTATGGCCACAATATGGGCTGTAATGCTAACAAGAAGAATATGGGCTCCAAAAAAAAACCTTAAGAATTAGCAAATGGGTTGTAAATTATTAGAAATAATGGCAGATGAGTTGTATGTTGTTTTCCACAGATTTGAGGCTTTCCTAAAAAAAGGTTGACGCACAAGCAGTGACTGTTGGATGTCCATCCAACGGCCGTTGTGCTTCTTCAATCTCTGCTCTTCCTGCTCCAGCCGCTCAAACAAGCGCCGGTGGGACTGCCTGGTCCCTCCTCCCCGCGGTCGGCTGTGGTGCTGCGCAGGCCTCACCGCCCCATCATACTCCCATCGCTGGCCTAGCCATCCCTCTACTCACCCACACCTGCTGTTGTTCTCCGGCGACAGCAGACGAACCAGTAAACCCTCGTACAGTCATACTCCCCTCCGTGTGGAAAACAACTGTCGAGTCTTCCATGGCTCCATGTCGTTCCCTTCCTAGGCCTCTTCGTCGTCCACCACCCTGGTGCTCTCGGCGCGGCCTGGTCAACGTGGTCAACGACCGACATGCATCTGAAGTGGACTGTGCGTGGAGAGGCTGACAGCTGGGTCCACGGCCGCACGTAAGGAAATGCCTCTTTATTACACGCAAAATAATGATTCCTCCACCTGACATCTGGGACCCACCGAAAGGGCCTTTGTATTTCGCGAAAAAACGTTACCGCCACTGACAGCTCGGACCCACCAGCTATATCTTCGCACGCAAGGAAGTGCCTCCTTATTACGCACACAAAAATGAATACTCCCCCTGCTATCTGGGACCTAGTATAGTGGTAGGATGACTTGTGGGCCTACTAAGTTGACGAGGACGGAGGGCTTTGTCAACTTAGTCAATATGCACGATTCTAGCTCCAGTGACCATACGATGTCCATCCAACGGTCGTAGTGCTTCTTCAACCTCTGCTCTTCTTGCTCCAGCCGCCCAAACCAGCGCCGGTCGTGCCTCGTGCTCCTGCCTCCCGTGGCCGGCTGCGATGCGGCGGAGGCCTCACCGCCCCCCTACTACTCCCACCGCTGGCCAGGCCATCCCTCTACTCGCCCACACCCCCTGTTATTCTGCAGCGACGGCAGCCTCACACCGCAGCGAACCAGTGAACCCTCATACTCCTCTATGCGTGGGCATCCACTGTCGCGTCTTCCCTGGCTCCGTGTCATCCCCTTCCTAGGCCTCGCCGTCGTCCACCGCCCTGGTGCTCTTGGCTCGTCGTCGTCAACATGGTCAAGGAACGGCTTCCATCGGACGTGGACTATATGTGGAGAGGCTGACAGCTGGGTCCACGGCCGTAGCAAGGAAGTGCCTCCTTATTACGCGCAAAATAAATATTCCTCTACCTTACAGCAGGGACCCACTGGACGGGCCACCATATTTCACGAAAAAATATTTCCCCCTGACTGCTGGGACCCACCAGCTACATCTTCGCACGTAAGGAAGTGCGTCCGGGCAAAAAAAGATTCGCCCCCTAACTGCTGGGACGCACCAGCTACATCTTCGCACGCAAGGAAGTGCCTGACAGTCGGTACCCACCTGGTCGAAGCGTACGTAGCATTGTCATTCTGGTCGCCAACGTGTACGTACATACTGGTCGATGTAGATGTGCGCATGTGTTGTAGTAGAGGCGCACCTGTAGCATGTACACGTACGCACAGCGGCCAGTGTGCAAGAAAGAAAATACGGCCACGTACGTACATACGGGCAGGGTCTCGAACGCCTACTCGCGCATACATACGGCCAGAGCTCGTGTACATGCCTCAGTCGGAATGGAGAAACAACGTTGTCGTTGTGTTTATGGGGAGCCAACCGGCTGGGTACGAACGGAATACGTCGTCGTGTTCATCGGGGGGGCTTGGACGGAACAGCCAATGGAAACGAGGCCTGGTGTACCGCATAACAGAGGAAACGGCCTTGTGTTCAACCGGCCACGTTCGAAACGGGATCCTGTTCATCGGGAGGTGTCTAGCATACCGCAAAACGGAGGAAACGGACCTCCTACGGTCAAAACGGCGGTCCTGTTGATCGTGAGAGGTGTGGCGTACCGCAAAACGAAGGAAACGGACTTGTATTAGAGTGCTACGGTCGAAACATGGGTCTTGTTCATCAGGAGGGGTGTGGCGTACCGCAAAATGGGACTCCACGGGATACTGTTCATCTCCACCGTCGACCCCCTCCAACCTTCATGAGCTACTATTCATCCACCGTCGACCTCCTCCAGCCTCCACCTGCGACTGTTCATCCACGGGCTCCTGTTCATCCAGCCTCCATCACGCCCTACTCCATCGGCTACTGTTCAACCGGCCCTCTCCACGGGCTCCTGTTCAACCACCCCTCCACGGGCTACTGTTCATCCTGCCCTCCATCGTCTACTGTTCATCCTGCCCTCCATCATCTACTGTTCACCTGCCATCCATGGGGTGGTCCTGTTCATCCAGCCCTCCACGGGGTCCTGTTCATCCAGCCCCAACCGGCTCGATCAATCGGGGTCCTGTTCATCCAGAGGCAACACCACGGGGTCCTGTTCATCCATCCCCACCGGGAAATGTTCATCCAAACACACTGTTAATCCAGAGGCATCATCGATCGGCTTCAGTTAGCAGCAGTAGCGAAGGAATCGCTCGATCGGGTTCAGTTAATAGCCATCGATCGATCACTCGGGTTCAATAACGCGTAGCCTGTAGTGCAATCTCTCGGGTTCAGTTAGAGCCCAACGACTCGCACCCACGCGCGTGCGTGTACGAGAGAAACGTGCATCGCTCGGCCCCGACCACCCATCATAACCGGGAACACCCCGATATTTTCCTCGCCCTCGCTTCGACCATGGTTTTTTTCCGTCATGGACGGCCCCAAGAATGTCATGCAGCTGCGTCTCCGACCTGCCTAGGACGAAAAGCCCATTTTCTGTCATGATTTTTTGTCATAGAAGTAGGACCCCGCCACATCTATGAAGATACCGGGTTTTGTCACAATTATCGTCATAGAAGTGTCTTAGGTATGACAAAAAAATTTCGTTCGGCCCAAAATGTCACGGATGTGTCTTTTTTTGTAGTGATCTCTGACTCTTTGGGCTCTGGGGACATGTCCGGCTGCTCGTTGGTCATGGCCACCACCCGGTCCAGGAGCTTCTTCTCAGCAGCAATCACAAGGGACTCGGCCAGCCGGCTGCTAGCCGCGGCACAATCGGCCGACTTTTCAAAGTCTCTAGATATTGTGATAATGCCCTTGGTTCCTGACATCTTCATCTTGAGGTAGGCATAGTGTGGCATTACCATGAACTTGGCTCGAGCCGGCCGACCCAGGAGTATATGATAAGGGCTCTTGAGGTCCACCACCTCAAACCAAATCGCTTCACGGCGGAAGTGATCCTTGTCTTCGAAGATGACATCTATCTTGACCTTGTCGATCGGGGAGCAGGACAAGCCGAACACAATACCATGGAAAACACTCCGGCTGGGCTGGAGCTGCCTCTCTTTAATGCATAACTTTTCCATGGTATCACGGTATAGGATGTTGATGTTGCTGCCGCCATCTATAAGAATTCGGGAGAAACAAGCAGCTCGCCTCTCCGTTGCAAGGGTGGCATCTAGCACCACAGCATAAGAACCCGGAGAGGGCATCACCTCCAGGTTGTCAGCCCGGCTCCAGCTGATGGGCTTCTCAGACCAATGCATGAATTCTGGAGGACTTGAAGCAACAGTGTTCACCTCTCGGTGCTGCTGACGTCGGCTGCGCCGATCGTCCGCCACGCTAGTGAAGACGACATAGGCTCCATGCTCTTTGGGGTAGTCATCTTGAATGGCGTCGGCTGCTGAGGAGGAGGAGGCGGCTGGCCAGCAGGAGGAGGGAGCAGCAGTCCTTCGCCCTTGGAGATTCGGGTGAGCCAATGGCACTTCCGGGTGGTGTGGCTGGACGGCTTTGCGCCGCTGTGGAACTTGCAGGGAGCATCAAGGGTCTGCTCGTAGGAGAAGGCGGGTAGCCAAGCAAGCTTGCCGCCCTTCTGACTCTTAGGGAGTGGTTATCCTTCAGGTTGTTGGTCTTCGACTGTTGCCACTTGCCGCCTGGTGGAAGCCGGTTGCGGGGCTTTGCGCTTGTTGTCGTTCGGCTGCTGTTGTCGGCTGTTGTCAGTAGCCGGCGTCTTGGGAGCCGGAGGGAGCACTTTCCCAGAAGCGTCCACTCGGAGCTCCGACTTCATGGAGGAATCGGTAGTGCCGTACTCGTCAGGTATGATTAGCATCTCGTCGAGTGTAGCAGGCTCGTCGCAGAGGAGTCGGTGTTTGAGGAGGGTGCCCTCTCGGCACCCGACAATGAAGTACTCAATTGCTTGGACCTTGTGCACCCCTTCGCAGGAGTTGCACAATTCATCCCACCGCATCAGGTAGTCACAGGTGGACTCATCCGGGCCTTGAACGCACTGCGAGAGCTGGCAGTGACGAAGACATGTATTGGGGGTAGGGTAACAGGCCTGGCCTAAAGGCCCAACCCATGGACACCGTATACTTTGTACTAGGCCCCTGGGCCAGATCGCCGTCCAGATGTACCGCAACTTGAAAGTCACTTGGACAGCAACAACCACTCGGAGCATGACACTTCACTCGACGAGCTCATTCCACTCGGTCATGTAACTCACTCGGATATGCAAAGACCAATAGTCAGCATGACGGTTTTGTGGTGGGCAGGCATTATGGCATTGATGCTCCAACGTGTAACATAAGGGGTGAGGGGGTGGCGCACTCTATATAAGCCACCCCCCACCACTAGACTAGGGGGCTTTTTTCTTCCATCTCTCTTTTTCACCATTAGTCTCAGGACTATGGGGATCCGTTCTCCTCTCATTGTAATCTCTGGATACATACTAAGATAAAACAAAGCCTCTGCGGAGCACGAGACATAGGGTTGTTATCTCCACCGTGAGAGGTCCGAACTCGCTAAAACCACCGTGTCACCCATATGCATCTCGATAGATCATGCTCCTTTATCCTACCCCTCTCTTATTGTCGAAATCGTTACCACGACAGTTGGCGCCCACCTTGGGGCATGGCGTCTATCGAGCCGCAATGCAAATGGTTTTTTATTTTATTCATCTATGTTTATTTTCTATTCTTACTGTTCATACTGTTCATCTCAGCAGCGAGTAACGGAAGCATCAAAAAAGGAGGAGAAAAGATGCATCTTAACAGGACGTCATGCCGATCGATTCAAGCATGTACAAGAATCAAAGAGTAACGAACGCCGGTTCAGGTGGTCATCTCGCGCAGACCTGACGCAACATAGAGCATAAGCTGCACGACGGCGGAGCGGACACACGGCGGTTCCGCTCTTCGACATGTTCCTCCATCACCCCGACGGATCGCCGTGCCTAGCAGCGCACAGCTCCTCCTTCCGATTGGTGGCTTGGCCGCAGCTTCTGTGCGGGCTAGGTTGTCCCAACCGGCCGGCCGACTCCCCGAGCGATGAAGCGCAGGAGCCGGCAAGCAGAGCTTCATCCTCGGCAGACGCGGCCACTACTCCGCGGCGGCTCGGCGGTGACAATGGGGCCGACAGCTGGACGGTGACCTCCGCGGGGAGCCTCAGGCCCAGCGTAGCTCCGCCCGCACGCGGCCTCGCAGGACAACGCCCTCCCGCACTTGGATTTCTCGCGGGCCGCCTCACCTCGTGTTGGTTCCACGCCAAAGCCGCCGCCGCCGCGCACCATGGCCGACCAGGGAGCTCTGTGCCCTGCCTTTAACTCTCCCTCTAACCTTAATTCCTTCCCATTTATTTCCTGCATGCACAAAATAAATGGACGTGGGAAAGGGAAACTTCCCTTGCATGCATTAACAGCCTTAACTCTTGCCTAATTATCGCCTCCTGCATGCATGGTACAGGTTTTGGACGTGGTCAACTCCATAAATGCATGGTAACGGCATTTGCGGCGGCGGGCGTTGGCGAATCCCCGACGGTTCCTCCGTTCGACTCCAAGCGCTCGCCGATAGCCTGTACGATGGACCCAACACCACACCGCCGCAACTCGAAGCTGGCTCCAGCCTCGCACACGACAGCGTCTCCCAGCATGCCCAGCGGCTTCTCCCTCCGACGTTGATGGTTCGGCGGCAGCCTCTGCGGGCGCTCGCCGGCTCATCCCTTCTGTATTGTCTGCCCGGCGCAGCGTGGGCACACACTCCCTCCGGCTTCAACCACACGGCAGCATCTTCCTCTTGTTGGCATGGTCACTCTCAGATGGTACCAGCTCACTCGGACCAAACCGGATCAATAGCGCTCGATCGGCCATTCGTGCGCTGCCACTCGGCCGCCCCTACATCATCGCTTGACTGGACATGTCCTCAGCCGCCCTGCACGCGGTCACGAAACTACTCGCGTCATCATCAGCATGCCCGACTCGGACGCCCTGTGCGTCGCCACTTCGCGGGATGCGTCTACATCACTCGAACGTCCCGTGCGTCATCACTTCATGGGACACCTCCAATTCACTCGGAGGCCTTGTACATCATCACATCGCTGAACGCCTCTACTTCACTCAAAGGCCTCGCACATCGTCACTCCATCGGTCGCGTCTACCTCGCTCAAATGCCCCGCGCTTTGTCACTTCGCGGGATGCGTCTACATCACTTGAACGCCCCGTGCTTCATCACTTCATGGGACGCCTCCACTTCACTCGGAGGCCTCACACATCATCACTTCACTGGACGCCTC